>NC_092354.1:26422445-26722445 GCF_963676685.1 Mytilus edulis
GTCATTATAATTATCTATAGAATATGGTCGATTTCTAAAATTGTCAAAAAAGTATAAAATTTTAGGCAAACGTAGAAAAAATATTATTAAACTAATGACAGGTCTGTTTTTACTGTCAATATAATTATCTATAAAATATGGACGATTTCTTAAATTATCAAAAAAGTTATCAGATTTATAGGCAAATGTAGGGAAAAACATTATTAAACCAGTGACAGGTCTGTTTTTACTGTCAATATAATTATAGATCGAATATGGTCGATTTCTCAAATATCAAAAAAGGTTATAAAATTTTAGGAAAGTGTAGAAAAAATATTATTAAACCAATGACAGGTCTGTTTTTACTGTCAATATAATTATCTATTGAATATGGTCGATTTCTTATATTATCAAAAAAGTTATCAAATGTATAGGCAAATGTAGAAAAAGATATTATTAAACCAATGACAAGTCTGTTTTTACTGTCAATATAATTCTCTATAGAATATGGTCGATTTCTAAGATTATAAAAAAAAGTTATCAAATTTATAGGCAAATGTAGAAAAAAATATTATTAAACCAATGACAGGTCTATTTTAAATATTTATATAATTACCTTTAGAATATGGTAGATTTCTTCAATTATCAAAAAAGGTATAAAATTTTAGGGCAAATTTAGAAAAAATATTATTAAACCAGTGACAGGTCTGTTTTTTGCTATTTTTATAATTACCTTTAGAATATGGTAGATTTCTTAAATTATCAAAAAAGGTATAAAATGTAGGCAAATGCAGAAATAATATTAAACCATTGACAAGTCTGTTTTTACTGTCGATGTAATTCTCTATAGAATATGGTCGATTTATAAAATTATCAAAAAAGGTATCAAATGTATAGGCAAATGTAGAAAAAGATATTATTAAACAAATGACAGGTGTGTTTTTACTGTCAATATAATTCTCTATAGAATATGGTCGATTTCTAAGATTATAAAAAAAGTTATCAAATTTATAGGCAAATGTAGAAAAAAATATTATTAAACCAGTAACAGGTCTGTTTTCACTATTTTTATAATTACCTTTAGAATATGGTAGATTTCTTAAATTATCAAAAAGGTATAACATTTTATGCAAATGTAGAAAAAATATTATTAAACCATTGACAAGTCTGTTTTACTGTCAATGTAATTCTCTATAGAATATGGTCGATTTCTAAAATTATCAAAAAAAGGTATAAAATTTTAGGAAAATGTAGAAAAAATATTATTAAACCAATGACAGGTCTGTTTTTTCTGTCAAAATAATTACATATAGAATATGGTTGATTTCTAAAATTATCAAAAAAGGTATAAAATGTATAGGCAAATGAAGAAAAAATATTATTAAACCAATGAAAGGTATGTTTTAACTGTCAATATAATTATGTATAGAATACGGTCGGTTTCTAAAACTATCAAAAAAGTTATCAAATTTATAAGCGAATGTAGAAAAAATATATTATTAAACCAATGACAGGTCTGTTTTTACTGTCATTATAATTATCTATAGAATATGGTCGATTTCTAAAATTGTCAAAAAGTTATAAATTTTAGGCAAACGTAGAAAAAATATTATTAAACTAATGACAGGTCTGTTTTTACTGTCAATATAATTACCTATAGAATATGGTCGATTTCCAATATTATCAATAAAGGTATAAAATGTATAGGCAAATGTAGAAAAAAATATTATTAAACCAATGACAGGTCTGTTTTTACTGTCAATATAATTATCTATTGAATATGGTCGATTTCTTAAATTATCAAAAACGTTATCAAAATTTTAGGCAAATGTACAACAAAACATTATTAAACTAATGACAGGTCTGTTTTAACTGTCAACATCATTCTCTATAGAATATGGTCGATTTCTTAAACTATTAAAAAAGGTAAAAAAATTTATAGACAAATGTAGAAAATAAATTATCAAACCAATGAAAGGTCTGTTTTAACTGTCAATATAATTATCTATAGAATACAGTCGGTTTCTAAAACTATCAAAAAAGTTATCAAATTTATAGGCGAATGTAGAAAAAAAATATTATTAAACCAATGACAGGTCTGTTTTTACTGTCAACATCATTCTCTATAGAATATGGTAGAATTCTTAAACTATCAAAAAGGTATATAATTTATAGACAAATGAAGAAAAAATATTATTAAACCAATAAAAGGTCTGTTTTAACTGTCAATATAATTATCTATAGAATACGTTCGGTTTCTAAAACGATCAAAAAAGTTATCAAATTCATAGGCGAATGTAGAAAAAAACTATAAGTAAACCAGTGACAGGTCTGTTTTTACTATTTATATAATTACCATTAGTATATGGTAGATTTCTAAAATTATCAAAAAAGGTATAAAATTTTAGGCAAATGTAAAAATATTATTAAAGTAATGACAGGTCTGTTTTTACTGTCAATATAATTATCTATTAAATATGATCGATTTCTTATATTATCAAAAAAGTTATCAAATTTATAGGCAAATGTAGAAAAACTATTATTAAACCAATGACAGGTCTGTTTTTACTGTCAATATAATAACCAATAGAAGATGGTCTATTTCTAAAATTATCCAAAAAGTTATCAAATTTATAGGCAAATGTAGAAATAATATTAAACCATTGACAAGTCAGTTTTTACTGTCAATGTAATTCTCTATAGAATATGGTCGATTTCTAAAACTATCAAAAAAGGTATAAAATGTATAGGCAAATGTAGAAAACAATATTATTAAACCAATGAGAGGTCTGTTTTTACTGTCAATATAATTACCAATAGAATATGGTCGATTTCTAAAATTATTAAAAAAGGTATAAAATGTATAGGAAAACGAGAAAACAATATTATTAAACCAATTACAGGTCTATTTTTACTGTCAATATGATTACCAATAGAATATGATCGATTTCTAAAATATTAAAAAAGGTATAAAATGTATAGGAAAATGTAGAAAACAATATTATTAAACTAATGACAGGCTTGTTTTTACTGTCAATATACTTCTTTATGGAATATGGTCGATTTCTAAAATTATCAAAAACGTTATCAAATTCATAGGCAAACGTAGAAAAAATAATGTTGAACCAATGACAGGTCTGTTTTAACTGCCAATATAACTATCTATAGAATATGGTCGATTTCTAAAATTATCAAAAACGTTATCAAATTTATAGGCAAATGTAGAAAAAAAATATTATCAAACCGATGACAGGTCTGTTTTACTGTCAATATAATTATCTATAGAATATGGTCGATTTTTAAAATTATCAAGAAAGGTATAAAATGTATAGGCAAATGTAGAAAAAAATATTATTAAACCAATGACAGGTCTGTTTTTACTTTCAATATAATTATCTATTGAATATGGTCGATTTCTTAAATTATCAAAAGCGTTATAAAATTGTTAGGCAAATGTACAAAAAAAATATTATTAAACCAATGACAGGTCTGTTTTTACTGTCAATATAATTCTCTGTAGAAGATGGTTGATTTCTAAAATTATCAAAAAAGGTATAAAATTTTGAGCAAGTGTCGAAAAAATATTATTAAACCAATGACAGGTCTGTTTTTACTGTCAGTATAATTAATTGTTAAATATGGGCGATTTCTTAAATTATTAAAAAAGTTATAAAATTTATAGGCAAATGTAGAAAAAAAAAATAGTAACCCAATGGTAGGTCTATTTCTACTGTCAATATAATAATCTATAGAATACGTCCGATTTCTAAAACTATAAAAAAAAAGTTATCACATTTATAGGCAACTGTAGAAAATAATATTATTAAACCAATGACAGGTCTGTTTTTACTGTCAATATAATTCTCTATAGAATATGGTCGATTTCAAAAATTGTCAAACCAGGTATAAAATTTTAGGTAAATGTAGAAAAAAAATATTAAGCTAATGACAGGCCTGTTTTTACTGTCAATATAATTATCTATTAAATATGGTCGATTTCTAAATTTATCATAAAAGTTATCAAATGTATAGGCAAATGTAGAAAAAGATGTTATTAAACCAACGACAGGTCAGTTTTTACTGTCAATATAATTACATATAGAATATGGTCGATTTCTAAAATTATCAAAAACGTTATCAAATTTATAGGCTAATATAGAAAAAATATTAATAAACCAATGACAGGTCTATTTTTACTGTCAATATATAAGTATCTATAGAATATGGTCGATTTCTAAAATTATCAAAAAAGGTATAAAATTTTAGGCAAGTGTACAAAAAATATTAATAATCCAGTGACAGGTTTGTTTTTACTGTTAATATAATTATCAATTGAATATGGTCTATTTTTAAAATTATCAAACAAGTTATTAAATGTATAGGTAAATGTAGAAAAAATATTAATAAACCAATTACAAATCTGTTTTTACTGTCAATATAATTACATATAGAATATGGTAGAATTATAAAACTATCAAAAAAGGAAGTAAAGGTATAAAATGTATAGGAAAATGTAGAAAACAATATTATTTAACCAATGGCAGGTCTGTTTTTACTGTCAATATAATTACCAATAGCATATGGTCGATTTCTAAAATTATTAAAAAGGTATAAAAATTTATAGGAAAATGTAGAGAACAATATTATTAAACCAATGACAGGTCTATTTTTACTGTCAATATAATTATCTATAGAATATGGTCGATTTCTAAAATTATCAGAAAAGGTATCAAATTTTAAGCAAATGTAGAAAAACTATTATTAAACCAATGACAGGTGTGTTTTTACTGTCAATATAATTACCAATAGAATATGGTCGATTTCTAAAATTATTAAAAAAGGTATAAAATGTATAGGAAAACGAGAAAACAATATTATTAAACCAATTACAGGTCTATTTTTACTGTCAATATGAATACCAATAGAATATGATCGATTTCTAAAATATTAAAAAAGGTATAAAATGTATAGGAAAATGTAGAAAACAATATTATTAAACTAATGACAGGCTTGTTTTTACTGTCAATATACTTCTTTATAGAATATGGTCGATTTCTAAAATTATCAAAAACGTTATCAAATTCATAGGCAAACGTAGAAAAAATAATGTTTAACCAATGACAGGTCTGTTTTAACTGCCAATATAACTATCTATAGAATATGGTCGATTTCTAAAATTATCAAAAACGTTATCAAATTTATAGGCAAATGTAGAAAAAAAATATTATCAAACCGATGACAGGTCTGTTTTACTGTCAATATAATTATCTATAGAATATGGTCGATTTTTAAAATTATCAGGAAAGGTATAAAATGTATAGGCAAATGTAGAAAAAAATATTATTAAACCAATGACAGGTCTGTTTTTACTTTCGATATAATTATCTATTGAATATGGTCGATTTCTTAAATTATCAAAAGCGTTATCAAATTGTTAGGCAAATGTACAAAAAAAATATTATTAAACCAATGACAGGTCTGTTTTTACTGTCAATATAATTCTCTGTAGAAGATGGTTGATTTCTAAAATTATCAAAAAAGGTATAAAATTTTGAGCAAGTGTCGAAAAATTTTATTAAACCAATGACAGGTCTGTTTTTACTGTCAGTATAATTAATTGTTAAATATGGGCGATTTCTTAAATTATCAAAAAAGTTATCAAATGTATAGGCAAATGTAGAAAAAAAATATTATCAAACCGATGACAGGTCTGTTTTACTGTCAATATAATTATGTATAGAATATGGTCGATTTTTAAAATTATCAAGAAAGGTATAAAATTTATAGGCAAATGTAGAAAAAAAAAATAGTAACCCAATGGTAGGTCTATTTCTACTGTCAATATAATAATCTATAGAATACGTCCGATTTCTAAAACTATAAAAAAAAGTTATCACATTTATAGGCAACTGTAGAAAATTTTATTATTAAACCAATGACAGGTCTGTTTTTACTGTCAATATAATTCTCTATAGAATATGGTCGATTTCAAAAATTGTCAAACCAGGTATAAAATTTTAGGTAAATGTAGAAAAAAAATATTAAGCTAATGACAGGCCTGTTTTTACTGTCAATATAATTATCTATTAAATATGGTCGATTTCTAAATTTATCATAAAAGTTATCAAATGCAGTGGTCTCGCTAGCCCAAAATAGAAGGGCGCCGCGCCCTGGGTGCCCTCAGCCGCGCCCTGGGTGCCTTCATCCGCGCCCTGGGTGCCTTCATCCGCGCCCTTCTGCCCTGACGTCTTTTTCCAAAATTATCTTGTGCCGTTTCGGAAAAATTTTGTTTCATCGATTTCTGATCTCCAAGTTAATTACATATATGACACCTGTGTGATTGCCCCCAGGTTAATCATGTCATTACACTCAATTACAATGATAAAGAATCAAAGGTGTTAATAACTAGGTAATTTAATTAGGACAATGTATCTTTTTGTCATACTTTTGATGAATGTGTCAGCGAGTGTGTTTAGCTTGGGTCGGCATTTTCGATCTCCAAGTCACAATGGAAGAGCGTATATAAGTGAAGACTCATGACTTTAGAATTGAATTTAAGTCTCAAAATAAAACCATGCCTTTACAGAAATGCCTTCCATCTCAACTTGTTAGCGACAAGCACAGTTTTTAATTAACCCAAACGTGGTGGAAATTGATTTTGGAGTTACTTCCCCTGTTTTAGCTTATTACAAATTTGTGCTCTTAAAATATTATCTAGTATCAAAAAATGGAATAAATTACCAATTGAATATATAATAACATAATAATGTTACCTTAAAGATATTAACTGTCTTTGAACATATTAAAAAATATATATTGCAATTTCTACTTGATAATTATACTTTTAGCCATCCATGTTCTAAACATTGTTAAATGAGGCCCCTCATGGGGGGGGTCCTAGTAATCACATAATCACCATTTTTTTGCCAATATAATCACATAATCATTAAATATTTGCTTATCTTTAGTAATCAAATAATCATAAACTAAAAATACAGTCCTAGGTAATCAAATAATCATGAAATATTTGGCTTAATAATCAAATAATCATTAAAAAAACGGCCAAGTAATCACATAATCAAAAACCCCATGAGGGCCCTCTTAAATTAGTAATGCTCTCAGTTTCAGATTACCGACCGTGCAAGGGCTGTATAGCCAGTCAAGGTCGTTAAAAACTTCTATTTGTTGTTTCAGATTATATGATGCATTAAAAGCTATAATTCCTATATAGAAAAAAAAAAAACACATATTCTTTGATAATGGGTAGAGTGAAGTTAAACTGTAAAAACATAATATGTTGATGAAGATGTACTATATCATTCATAACTACACAAACAATGAAATAAAGACAATAGTTGAAAAGCATCTTTATTTAAAAAATAAAACATATACAGTAAAAAAAAAAAAGAGATTCGTTAACTCGTGATACACACAAAAACGTATACAAAAAAATGAGCAGTGTGCCTTTTTTTATCATAAAAAGTGCCCTGCCCTCCACTGGCACCCTGCCCCTTTTGATTTCTAGCTAGAGCACTGAAATGTATAGGCAAATGTAGAAAAAGATGTTATTAAACCAACGACAGGTCAGTTTTTACTGTCAATATTATTACATATAGAATATGGTCGATTTCTAAAATTATCAAAAACGTTATCAAATTTATAGGCTAATATAGAAAAAATATTAATAAACCAATGACAGGTCTATTTTTACTGTCAATATATAAGTATCTATAGAATATGGTCGATTTCTAAAATTATCAAAAAAGGTATAAAATTTTAGGCAAGTGTACAAAAAATATTAATAATCCAGTGACAGGTTTGTTTTTACTGTTAATATAATTATCAATTGAAAATGGTCTATTTTTAAAATTATCAAACAAGATATTAAATGTATAGGTAAATGTAGAAAAAATATTAATAAACCAATTACAGATCTGTTTTTACTGTCAATATAATTACATATAGAATATGGTAGAATTATAAAACTATCAAAAAAGGTAGTAAAGGTATAAAATGTATAGGAAAATGTAGAAAACAATATTATTTAACCAATGACAGGTCTGTTTTTACTATCAATATAATTACCAATAGCATATGGTCGATTTCTAAAATTATTAAAAAGGTATAAAAATTTATAGGAAAATGTAGAGAACAATATTATTAAACCAATGACAGGTCTATTTTTACTGTCAATATAATTTTCTATAGAATATGGTCGATTTCTAAAATTATCAGAAAAGGTATCAAATTTTAAGCAAATGTAGAAAAACTATTATTAAACCAATGACAGGTCTGTTTTTACTGTCAATATAATTACCAATAGAAGATGGTCTATTTCTTAAATTATCCAAAAAGTTATCAAATTTATAGGCAAATGTAGAAATAATAATAAACCATTGACAAGTTAGCTTTCACTTTCAATGTAATTGTCTATAGAATATGGTCGATTTCTAAAACTATCAAAAAAGGTATAAAATGTATAGGCAAATGTAGAAAACAATATTATTAAACCAATGAGAGGTCTGTTTTTACTGTCAATATAATTACCAATAGAATATGGTCGATTTCTAAAATTATTTAAAAAAGGTATAAAATGTATAGGAAAACGAGAATACAATATTATTAAACCAATTACAGGTCTATTTTTACTGTCAATATGATTACCAATAGAATATGATCGATTTCTAAAATATTAAAAAAGGTATAAAATGTATAGGAAAATGTAGAAAACAATATTATTAAACTAATGACAGGCTTGTTTTTACTGTCAATATACTTCTTTATAGAATATGGTCGATTTCTAAAATTATCAAAAACGTTATCAAATTCATAGGCAAACGTAGAAAAAATAATGTTGAACCAATGACAGGTCTGTTTTAACTGCCAATATAACTATCTATAGAATATGGTCGATTTCTAAAATTATCAAAAACGTTATCAAATTTATAGGCAAATGTAGAAAAAAAATATTATTAAACCAATGGCAGGTCAGTTTTTACTGTATATATAAATATCTACAGAATATGGTCGATTTCTTAAATTATGAAAAAAAATATCAAATTTTAGGCAAGTGTAGAAAAAATATTATTAAACCAATGACAGGTCTGTTTTTACTGTCAGTATAATTATCTATTGAATATCGTCGATTTCTAAATTTATCAAAAATGTTATTAAATTTATAGTGAAATGTAGAAAAAATATTATTGAACCAATAACAGGTTTGTTTTTACTGTCAATATACCTCTTTTTAGAATATGTTCGATTTCTAAAATTATCAAAAACGTTATCAAATTATAGGCAAATGTAGAAAAAATAATTTTGAACCAATGACAGGTCTGTTTTTCCTGTCAATATAATTATCTATTGAATATGGGCGATTTCTTAAATTATTAAAAAAGGTATAAAATTTATAGGCAAATGTAGAAAAAAAAATTAGAAACCCAATGGCAGGTCTGTTTTTACTGTCAATATGATTCTCTGTAGAATATGGTCGATTTCTAAAACTATCAAAAAAGGTATAAAATGTATAGGAAAATATAGAAAATAATATTATTAAACCAATGACAGATGTAGAAAACAATATTATTAAACCAATGACAGGTCTGTTTTTACTTTCAGTATAATTACCATTAGAATACGGTCGATTTCTAAAATTATTATAAAAGGTATAAAATGTATAGGAAAATGTAAAAAACAATATTATTAAACCAATGACAGGTCTGTTTTTACTGTCAATATAATTATCTATAGAGTATGGTCGATTTCTAAAATTATCAAAAAAGGTATCAAAATTTAAGCAAATGTGGAAAAAATATTATTAAATAAATGACAGGTCTGTTTTTACTGCCAATATAATTACCAATAGAAGATGGTCTATTTCTAAAATCATTTAAAAAGTTATCAAATTTATAGGCAAATGTAGAAATAATAATAAACCATTGACAAGTTAGCTTTCACTTTCAATGTAATTGTCTATAGAATATGGTCGATTTCTAAAACTATCAAAAAAGGTATAAAATGTATAGGAAAATGTAGAAAACAATATTATTAAACAAATGACAGGTCTGTTTTTACTGTCAACATAATTACCAATAGAATATGGTCGATTTCTAAAATTATCAGAAAGGGTATAAAATGTACAGGCAAATGTAGAAAAAAAATATTATTTAACCAATGACAGGTCTGTTTTTACTGTCATTATAATTCTCTGTAGAAGATGGTCGATTTTTAAAATTATCAAAGAAGGCATACAATTTTTGGCAAGTATAGAAAAAATATTATTAAACCAATGACAGGTCTGTTTTTACTGTCAATATAATTTTCTATAGAAGATGGTCTATTTCTAAAATTATCCAAAAAGGTATAAAATTTATAGGCAAATGTAGAAAAAAATATTGTTAAACTAATGACAGGCTTGTTTTTACTGTCAATATAATTACCTATAGAATATGGTAGATTTCTAAAATTATCAAAAAAGGTATAAAATTTAGCCAAGTGTAGAAAAAATATTATTAAACCAATGACAGGTCTGTTTTAACTGTCAATATAATTACCAATAGAATATGGGCGATTTCTTAATTATCAAAAAAGGTATAAAATTAACAGGTTAATGTAGAAAACAATAATATTAAACCAATGAAAGGTCTGTTTTAACTGTCAATATAATTATCTATTGAATATGGTCGATTTCTCAAAGTATCAAAAACGTTATCAAATTTATAGGCTAATATAGAAAAAATATTAATAAACCAATGACAGGTCTATTTTTACTGTCAATATATAAGTATCTATAGAATATGGTCGATTTCTAAAATTATCAAAAAAGGTATAAAATTTTAGGCAAGTGTACAAAAAATAATAATAATCCAGTGACAGGTTTGTTTTTACTGTTAATAATAATTATCAATTGAATATGGTCTATTTTTAAAATTATCAAACAAGTTATTAAATGTATAGGTAAATGTAGAAAAAATATTAATAAACCAATTACAGATCTGTTTTTACTGTCAATATAATTACATATAGAATATGGTAGAATTATAAAACTATCAAAAAAGGTAGTAAAGGTATAAAATGTATAGGAAAATGTAGAAAACAATATTATTTAACCAATGACAGGTCTGTTTTTACTGTCAATATAATTACCAATAGCATATGGTCGATTTCTAAAATTATTAAAAAGGTATAAAAATTTATAGGAAAATGTAGAGAACAATATTATTAAACCAATGACAGGTCTATTTTTACTGTCAATATAATTATCTATAGAATATGGTCGATTTCTAAAATTATCAGAAAAGGTATCAAATTTTAAGCAAATATAGAAAAACTATTATTAAACCAATGACAGGTCTGTTTTTACTGTCAATATAATTACCAATAGAAGATGGTCTATTTCTAAAATTAGCCAAAAAATTATCAAATTTATAGGCAAATGTAGAAATAATATTAAACCATTGACAAGTCAGTTTTTACTGTCAATGTAATTCTCTATAGAATATTGTCGATTTCTAAAACTATCAAAAAAGGTATAAAATGTATAGGAAAATGTAGAAAACAATATTATTAAACCAATGAGAGGTCTGTTTTTACTGTCAATATAATTACCAATAGAATATGGTCGATTTCTAAAATTATTAAAAAAGGTATAAACTGTATAGGAAAACGAGAATACAATATTATTAAACCAATTACAGGTCTATTTTTACTGTCAATATGATTACCAATAGAATATGATCGATTTCTAAAATATTAAAAAAGGTATAAAATGTATAGGAAAATGTAGAAAACAGTATTATTAAACTAATGACAGGCTTGTTTTTACTGTCAATATACTTCTTTATAGAATATGGTCGATTTCTAAAATTATCAAAAACGTTATCAAATTCATAGGCAAACGTAGAAAAAATAATGTTGAACCAATGACAGGTCTGTTGTAACTGCCAATATAACTATCTATAGAATATGGTCGATTTCTAAAATTATCAAAAACGTTATCAAATTTATAGGCAAATGTAGAAAAAAAATATTATTAAACCAATGGCAGGTCAGTTTTTACTGTATATATAAATATCTACAGAATATGGTCGATTTCTTAAATTATGAAAAAAAATATCAAATTTTAGGCAAGTGTAGAAAAAATATTATTAAACCAATGACAGGTCTGTTTTTACTGTCAGTATAATTATCTATTGAATATCGTCGATTTCTAAATTTATCAAAAATGTTATTAAATTTATAGTGAAATGTAGAAAAAATATTATTGAACCAATAACAGGTTTGTTTTTACTGTCAATATACTTCTTTTTAGAATATGTTCGATTTCTAAAATTATCAAAAACGTTATCAAATTATATGCAAATGTAGAAAAAATAATGTTGAACCAATGACAGGTCTGTTTTTCCTGTCAATATAATTATCTATTGAATATGGGCGATTTCTTAAATTATTAAAAAAGGTATAAAATTTATAGGCAAATGTAGAAAAAAAATTTAGTAACACAATGGCAGGTCTGTTTTTACTGTCAATATGATTCTCTGTAGAATATGGTCGATTTCTAAAACTATCAAAAAAGGTATAAAATGTATAGGAAAATATAGAAAATAATATTATTAAACCAATGACAGATGTAGAAAACAATATTATTAAACCAATGACAGGTCTGTTTTTACTTTCAATATAATTACCATTAGAATACGGTCGATTTCTAAAATTATTATAAAAGGTATAAAATGTATAGGAAAATGTAAAAAACAATATTATTAAACAAATGACAGGTCTGTTTTTACTGTCAATATAATTATCTATAGAGTATGGTCGATTTCTAAAATTATCAAAAAAGGTATCAAAATTTAAGCAAATGTGGAAAAAATATTATTAAATAAATGACAGGTCTGTTTTTACTGCCAATATAATTACCAATAGAAGATGGTCTATTTCTAAAATCATTTAAAAAGTTATCAAATTTATAGGCAAATGTAGAAATAATAATAAACCATTGACAAGTTAGCTTTCACTTTCAATGTAATTGTCTATAGAATATGGTCGATTTCTAAAACTATCAAAAAAGGTATAAAATGTATAGGAAAATGTAGAAAACAATATTATTAAACAAATGACAGGTCTGTTTTTACTGTCAACATAATTACCAATAGAATATGGTCGATTTCTAAAATTATCAGAAAGGGTATAAAATGTATAGGCAAATGTAGAAAAAAATATTATTTAACCAATGACAGGTCTGTTTTTACTGTCATTATAATTCTCTGTAGAAGATGGTCGATTTTTAAAATTATCAAAGAAGGCATACAATTTTTGGCAAGTATAGAAAAAATATTATTAAACCAATGACAGGTCTGTCTTTACTGTCAATATAATTCTCTATAGAAGATGGTCTATTTCTAAAATTATCCAAAAAGGTATAAAATTTATAGGCAAATGTAGAAAAAAATATTGTTAAACTAATGACAGGCTTGTTTTTACTGTTAATATAATTACCTATAGAATATGGTAGATTTCTAAAATTATCAAAAAAGGTATAAAATTTAGCCAAGTGTAGAAAAAATATTATTAAACCAATGACAGGTCTGTTTTAACTGTCAATATAATTACCAATAGAATATGGGCGATTTCTTAATTATCAAAAAAGGTATAAAATTAACAGGTTAATGTAGAAAACAATAATATTAAACCAATGAAAGGTCTGTTTTAACTGTCAATATAATTATCTATTGAATATGGTCGATTTCTCAAAGTATCAAAAACGTTATCAAATGTTAAGGCAAATGTAGAAAAAAAATATTATTAAACCAATGACGGGTCTGTTTTTACTGTCAATATAATTATCTATAGAAGATGGTAGATTTTTAAAATTATAAAAAAAGTTATAAAATTTATAGACAAATGTAGAAAAAATATTATCAAACAAATGAAAGGTCTTTTTTTACTGTCAATATAATAATCTATTGAATTCGGTCGCTTTCTAAAATCATAAAAAAAAAGTTATAAAATTTATAGACAAATGTACAAAAAATATTATTAAACCAATGACAGGTCTGTTTTTACAGTCTATATATAATTATTTATTGAATACGGTCGATTTCTTAAATTATCAAAATAGTTATCAAATTTATAGGCAAATGTAGAAAAAAATATTATTAAACCAATGACAGGTCTGTTTTTACTGTCAATTTAATTATCTATAGAATATTGTCGATTTATAAAATTATCAAAAAAGGTATAAAATGTTAGGCAAATGTAGAAAAAAATATTATTAAACCAATGACGGGTCTGTTTTTACTGTCAATAAAATTATCTATTGAATATGGACGATTTCTTAAATCATCAAAAAAGTTATCAAATTTATAGGCAAATGTAGAAAAAATACTATTGAACCAATGGCAGGTCGGTTTTTGTTGTCAATATAGGTATCTATAGAATATGGGCGATTTCTAAAATTATCAAAAACGTTATCAAATTTTTATGCAAATGTATAAAAAATAATGTTGAACCAATGACATGTCTGTTTTTACTGTCAATATCATTCTCGATACAATATGGTCGAATTCTTAAACTATCTAAAAAGGTATGAAATTTATAGACCAATGAAGAAAAAATATTATTAAACCAAGAAAGGTCTGTTTTACTGTCAATATAATTCTCTGTAGAATACGGTCGATATCTAAAACTATCAAAAAAGTTATTAAATTTATAAGCAAATGTAGAAAACAATATTATTAAACCAATGACAGGTCTGTTTTTACTGTCAATATAATTATCTATAGAATATGGTCGATTTCTAAAATTATAAAAAAGGTCACAAATTTTAGGCAAATGTAAAAAAATATATTATTAATTCAATGACAGGTCTGTTTTTACTGTCAATATAATTACCAATAGAAGATGGTCTATTTCTAAAATTATTAAAAAAGTTATCAAATTTATAGGCAAATGTAGAAATAATATTAAACCATTGACAAGTCAGTTTGTACTGTCAATAAAATTATTTATAGAATATTGTCGATTTCTAAAATTATCAAAAAAGGTATCAAATTTCAGGTAAATGTAGAAAAAATATTAATTAATCAATGACAGGTCTGTTTTTACTGTCAATATAATTACCAATAGAATATGGTCGATTTCTAAAATTATTAAAAAAGGTATAAAATGTATAGGAAAATGTAGAAAAAATATTATTAAACCAATGACGGGTCTGTTTTTACTTTCAATATAATTATCTATAGAAGATGGTCGATTTCTCAAATTATGAAAAACGTTATCAAATTTTTAGGCAAATGTAGAAAAAATATTATTAAACCAATGACGGGTCTGTTTTTACTTTCAATATAATTATCTATAGAAGATGGTAGATTTTTAAAATTATAAAAAAAGTTATAAAATTTATAGACAAATGTAGAAAAAATATTATCAAACCAATGAAAGGTCTGTTTTTACTGTCAATATAATAATCTATTGAATGCGGTCGCTTTCTAAAATTATAAAAAAAAAGTTAAAAAATTTATAGACAAATGTACAAAAAATATTATTAAACCAATGACAGGTCTGTTTTTACAGTCTATATATAATTATTTATTGAATACGGTCGATTTCTTAAATTATCAAAATAGTTATCAAATTTATAGGCAAATGTAGAAAAAAATATTATCAAACCAATAACAAGTCTGTTTTTACTGTCAATTTAATTATCTATAGAATATTGTCGATTTATAAAATTATCAAAAAAGGTATAAAATGTTAGGCAAATGTAGAAAAAAATATTATTAAACCAATGACGGGTCTGTTTTTACTGTCAATATAATTATCTATTGAATATGGACGATTTCTTAAATCATCAAAAAAGTTATCAAATTTATAGGCAAATGTAGAAAAAATACTATTGAACCAATGGCAGGTCGGTTTTTGTTGTCAATATAGGTATCTATAGAATATGGGCGATTTCTAAAATTATCAAAAACGTTATCAATTTTTTATGCAAATGTATAAAAAATAATGTTGAACCAATGACATGTCTGTTTTTACTGTCAATATCATTCTCGATACAATATGGTAGAATTCTTAAACTATCTAAAAAGGTATGAAATTTATAGACCAATGAAGAAAAAATATTATTAAACCAAGAAAGGTCTGTTTTACTGTCAATATAATTCTCTGTACAATACGGTCGATTTCTAAAACTATCAAAAAAGTTATTAAATTTATAAGCAAATGTAGAAAACAATATTATTAAACCAATGACAGGTCTGTTTTTACTGTCAATATAATTATCCATAGAATATGGTCGATTTCTAAAATTATAAAAAAGGTCACAAATTTTAGGCAAATGTAAAAAAATGTATTATTAATTCAATGACAGGTCTGTTTTTACTGTCAATATAATTACCAATAGAAGATGGTCTATTTCTAAAATTATTAAAAAAATTATCAAATTTATAGGCAAATGTAGAAATAATATTAAACCATTGACAAGTCAGTTTTTACTGTCAATGTTATTGTCTATAGAATATTGTCGATTTCTAAAACTATCAAAAAAGGTATAAAATGTATAGGAAAATGTAGAAAACAATATTATTAAACCAATGACAGGTCTGTTTTTACTGACAATATAATTACCAATAGAATATGGTCGATTTCTAAATAATTATCTATTGAATATGGGCGATTTCTTAAATTATCAAAAAAGGTATAAAATGTATAGGCAAATGTAGAAAAAAATATTATTAAACCAATGACAGGTCTGTTTTTACTGTCAATATAATTCTCTGTAGAAAATGGTAGATTTCTAAAATTATCAAAAAAGGTATAAAATTTTAGGCAAGTATAGAAAAAATATTATTAAACCAATGACAGGTCTGTTTTTACTGTCAATACAATTATCTATTGAATATGGGCGATTTCTAAAATTATCAAAAAAGGTATAAAATTTATGGGTAAATGTAGAAACAAAATTAGTAACCCAATGGGAGGTCTGTTTTTACTGTCAATATAATTACCAATAGAATATGGTCGATTTCTAAAATTATTAAAAAAGGTATAAAATGTATAGGAAAATGTAGAAAAAATATTATTAAACCAATGACGGATCTGTTTTTACTTTCAATATAATTATCTATAGAAGATGGTCGATTTCTCAAATTATGAAAAACGTTATCAAATGTTAAGGCAAATGTAGAAAAAATATTATTAAACCAATGACAGGTCTGTTTTAACTGTGAATATAATTATCTATTGAATATGGTCGATTTCTCAAAGTATCAAAAACGTTATCAAATTTTTAGGCAAATGTAGAAATAAAAATTATTAAACCAATGACGGGTCTGTTTTTACTTTCAATATAATTATCTATAGAAGATGGTAGATTTCTAAAATTATAAAAAAAAGTTATAAAATTTATAGACAAATGTAGAAAAAATATTATCAAACAAATGAAAGGTCTGTTTTTACTGTCAATATAATAATCTATTGAATACGGTCGCTTTCTAAAATTATAAAAAAAAGGTTATCAAATTTATAGGCAAATGTAGAAAAATATATTATTTAACCAATGACAGGTCTGTTTTTACTGTCAATATAATTACCAATAGAAGATGGTCTATTTCTAAAATTATTAAAAAAAGTTATCAAATTGACACGTCTGTTTTAACTGTTAATATAATTATCTATTGAATATGGGCGATTTCTTAATTATCAAAAAAGGTATAAAATGTATAGGCAAATGTAGAAAAAAATATTATTAAACCAATGACAGGTCTGTTTTTACTGTCAATATAATTCTCTGTAGAAAATGGTAGATTTCTAAAATTATCAAAAAAGGTATAAAATTTTAGGCAAGTATAGAAAAAATATTATTAAACCAATGACAGGTCTGTTTTTACTGTCAATACAATTATCTATTGAATATGGGCGATTTCTAAAATTATCAAAAAAGGTATAAAATTTATGGGTAAATGTAGAAACAAAATTAGTAACCCAATGGGAGGTCTGTTTTTACTGTCAATATAATTCTCTGTAAAAGATGGTCTATTTATAAAATTATCCAAAAAGTTATCAAATTTATAGGCAAATGCAAAAATAATATTAAACAATTGACAAGTCAGTTTTTACTGTCAATATAATTATCTATAGAATATGGTCGATTTCTAAAATAATCAAAAAAGGTATAAAATTTTAGGCAAAAGTAGAAAAAATATTATTAAACCAATGACAGGTCTGTTTTTACTGTCAATATAATTATCTATTAAATATGGTTGCTTTCTAAAATTATCTAAAAAGGTATAAAATATATAGGCAAATGTAGAAAAAAATATTAGTAAACCAATGACAGGTCTGTTTTTACTGTCAATATAATTATCTATTGAATATGGGCGATTTCTAAAATTATCAAAAAAGGTATAAAATTCATAGGTAAATGTAGAAACAAAATTAGTAACCCAATGGGAGGTCTGTTTTTACTGGCAATATAATTCTCAGTAGAAGATGGTCTATTTATAAAATTATCCAAAAAGTTATCAAATTTAGAGGCAAATGTAAAAATAATATTACACAATTGACAAGTCAGTTTTTACTGTCAATATAATTATCTATAGAATATGGTCGATTTCTAAAATAATCAAAAAAGGTATAAAATTTTAGGCAAATGTAGAAAAAATATTATTAAACAAATGACAGGTCTGTTTTTACTGTCAATATAATTATCTATTAAATATGGTTGCTTTCTAAAATTATTGAAAAAGGTATAAAATGTATAGGAAAATGTAGACAAAAATATTATTAAACCAATGACAGGTCTGTGTTTACTGTCTATATAATTATCTATAGAATATGGTCGATTTCTCAAATTATCAAAAACGTTATCAAATTTTTAGGCAAATGTAGAAAAAATATTATTAAACCAATGACGGGTCTGTTTTTACTTTCAATATAATTATCTATAGAAGATGGTCGATTTCTCAAATTATGAAAAACGTTATCAAATTTTTAGGCAAATGTAGAAAAAAATTATTAAACCAATGACGGGTCTGTTTTTACTTTCAATATAATTATCTATAGAAAATGGTAGATTTCTAAAATTATAAAAAAAAGTTATCAAATTTATAGGCAAATGTAGAAAAAATATTATGAAACCAATGACAGGTCGGTTTTTACTGTCAATATAATTCTCTATAGAATATGGTCGATTTCTATAATTATCGAAAAAGTTCCAAAATTTATAGGCAAATGTAGATAAAATATAATGAAACCAATGACAGGTCTGTTTTCCTTGTCAATATAATTCTCTATAGAATATGGTCGATTTCTAAAATTATCAAATTGATAGGCAAATGTAGAAAAAATATAATGAAACCAATGACAGGTCGGTTTTTACTTTCAATATAATTATCTATAGAAGATGGTAGATTTCTAAAATTATAAAAAAAAGTTATCAAATTTATAGGCAAATGTAGAAAAAATATTATGAAACCAATGACAGGTCGGTTTTTAGTGTCAATATAATTCTCTATAGAATATGGTCGATTTCTATAATTATCGAAAAAGTTCCAAAATTTATAGGCAAATGTAGATAAAATATAATGAAACCAATGACAGGTCTGTTTTCCTTGTCAATATAATTCTCTATTGAATACGGTCGCTTTCTAAAATTATAAAAAAAAGGTTATCAAGTTTATAGGCAAATGTAGAAAAATATATTATTTAACCAATGACAGGTCTGTTTTTACTGTCGATATAATGACCTACAGAATATGGTAGATTTCTGAAATTATTAAAAAAGGTATAAAATTTAGGCAAGTGTAGAAAAAAATATTATTAAACCAATGACAGGTCTGTTTTAACTGTTAATATAATTATCTATTGAATATGGGCGATTTCTTAATTATCAAAAAAGGTATAAAATGTATAGGCAAATGTAGAAAAAAATATTATTAAACCAATGACAGGTCTGTTTTTACTGTCAATATAATTCTCTGTAGAAAATGGTAGATTTCTAAAATTATCAAAAAAGGTATAAAATTTTAGCCAAGTATAGAAAAAATATTATTAAACCAATGACAGGTCTGTTTTTACTGTCGATATGATGACCTACAGAATATGGTAGATTTCTAAAATTATCAAAAAAGGTAAAAAATTTAGGCAAGTGTAGAAAAAATATTATTAAACCAATGACAGGTCTGTTTTAACTGTCAATATAATTATCTATTGAATATGGGCGATTTCTTAATTATCAAAAAAGGGATAAAATGTATAGGCAAATGTAGAAAAAAATATTATAAAACCAATGACAGGTCTGTTTTTACTGTCAATATAATTCTCTTTAAAAAATGGTAGATTTCTAAAATTATCAAAGGAGGTATAAAATTTTAGGCAATTTAGGAAAAATATTCTCAAACCAATGACATGTCTGTTTTTACTGTCAATATAATTATCTATTGAATATGGGCGATTTCTAAAATTATCAAAAAAGGTATAAAATTTTAGGCAAATGTAGCAAAAATATTATTAAACAAATGACAGGTCTGTTTTTACTGTCAATATAATTATCTATTAAATATGGTTGCTTTCTAAAATTATCAAAAAAGGTATAAAATGTATAGGCAAATGTAGAAAAAAATATTAGTAAACCAATGACAGGTCTGTTTTTACTGTCAATATAATTATCTATTAAATATGGTCGATTTCTCAAAGTATCAAACACGTTGTCAATTTTTTAGACAAATGTGGAAAAAAATTATTATTAAATCAATGACGGGTCTGTTTTTACTGTCAATATAATTATCTATTGAATATGGGCGATTTCTAAAATTATCAAAAAAGGTATAAAATTTATGGGTTAATGTAGAAACAAAATTAGTAACCCAATGGGAGGTCTGTTTTTACTGTCAATATAATTCTCTGTAAAAGATGGTCTATTTATAAAATTATCCAAAAAGTTATCAAATTTATAGGCAAATGCAAAAATAATATTAAACAATTGACAAGTCAGTTTTTACTGTCAATATAATCTATAGGTTTATCTAGACCTACAAAGTACAAGGAAGTTATTTTGCTGTCAGATCTCTACAAAGTTAGTAAATAACTGTATTCTGCTGGAAACCTAGTCCTTCTTCGCTATAGGGTTTGGTACAACTTAGTTTAATATGCATTTTGTCTCACGGGGGGTCTAGAATTCCACCAGCAATTGAATCTTGCATCGTTCACGTTCCAAAAAGATGGAAATGACAGGAATTATGTTACACTATCACATGAAACACGTCAAAAAAAAAATTGGCAAGGTGAACTTGGCATTTCAGAAGAATATAGACATTTGTAGAAAATGTACACCAAATCTGCCCTCAATGTATTGGATACAGAAAAACTCAAGAGAAGGATTAAGAGACTAAGTCGGGAGTTCAAGAAAAAAAGGACTGAACTAAAGAAAAAACGGAATAAGAAAGAAAGGCGACCTAATATCCATGAATCTGTTTCCTATCAATCTGAAGTTGCGACAATAGGATTATCAGATACTGAGGCCATAACTGTACCATCACCATTGAAATTGGACGGCACAGAATCATATATATTTTTTTATCTTGAAACAACAGGTTTAAGTAAAGTAAGTGATGTTACTCAGATAGCAGCTGTTAATGATAAGAAATTATATCAATCTAACAAATTGAAAACTAACTATACGCTTTAATTTATGTCCAGTTTTTTTTGTATTCGTATTGTCATCATAAAAAGTTATACTGATTATACAAATACTGAAATAGGGAACAATGTAGTGTCAACCCTGTGGTTATGACCCGTGTGTATAGCAAAATCTAAAATACACCGTATGGTGGTGCGCCTGTTAAATGCGGAACGTACCGATAAGGTAATAGGTAAACATGCTGATTACAATACTACAATAGGGATCAATGTGACAATGGTTGAATTAAGTAGTGTCAACCCTGTGGTTATGACCCGTGTATAGAGGAAAATCCTAAATATATGCACCGTGCGCCTGTTAGATGCGGAACGCACAGATAATGTCAAAGGTAACAGGTGAATATACTATTGGTGTCGGTATCGAATTCGGCCCGGAACTTGTTAATCATTGGCAATATTAATTATGTGGACAACAAAAGGGTCTCGAGTGGTGTAATGTATGTCCTATATTAGCTATATATAAAGTTGTATTCTTTGATATGCCGTTTTTACCTGATGACGGCTGACAAATTGGATCTCGTCATTTGAGTATTATAGATTGATATATAAATATATACAATTAATTGACAGGGGTAAAAAGTTCAGGAAATACTATTCTAGACTTTGAAGCATTTTACCAAATGCAGTTATGCTTGCCCTGACACCATCTGCCACAGCAATCCAGAAAAGAAATTGTATGTTATTTACAAATGCAGGACTAAAGATTAGTACTCTCATCATGTTACAGAAGTAATATCTTCTACTTTTGCCAAGAGGCTCCATATTCCGTGACCGAAACTTTTACTTGGCTCATCACAGTAATTCAACTGAAAGGAGATAGTACACCAAACATAGTTATATACTGCCGAAATGTTAAAGCTTGTTCTCAAATTTATGCACTATTTTTAAATAAGCTTGGTACTAACCATTGCTAATGTGGAGAATCATCCTCCAAAAAATGTTTATTTGCTGTTTCATCATGCTAGAATGGACAAAAACAAGAGAAATGTCTTGGACAATTTTTAAATCAGATTGTAAAACATGGGCAAGTATAGCCACAACAGCATTTGGAATGGGCATTAATGTTCCAGATATCCGATATGTAATTCACTTGGGAGCGCCTAGAAGTCTGAGTGGTTTTATGCAGGAGAGTGGTGGGACAGATAGAGATGGCAATGTTGCATTCTCCATTGTTTATTATCATAACATGAATATATCGGGACCAAGTACATCCTGAAGAAAATATTAGCAACAAACCTACCTGATGTAGATGTAGTTTTTTGTAGGGATATACCCACAGAGCAAGAGACAACTCCCAAACAACTGCCATTCACGTTTACCAGTAAGTACTTTTAGTTATTTACCTAGACATTAATATAGAAATAAAGAAATGTGGTATGATTGCATATGAGTCAAATATCCACTTGAGTCCATATATAGAGGATGTAAACTAATTCATGTTATCGTCATTTAGCGAAAATTCATTCTTTATTATATTTATTCATTTAAAAAGTAATGTCAACATTAAATTAATAATCATTTATTTGAAAAATCATCTTACTCGAGTATTACTTTTATAGGGGTTAAAGTTTTAAAATGTTTTTTTTTCTCATGATTTTAGTAATGTGGTGCTTTATGCTCTCGTTTTGGAGGTTGCAATCCGTTATAGGAACAATTTTATGGCTCAACAAAAAGGCGATGAGGATTATAACAAATGTCACAGATATGCCGCACATAGACAATATAGTATGTGGACCCACGGACATTTGGGTGCTGGTACTAGCAGGACAATATCAAGCTGCTGTGAAAAAAACAAATTCAACCAATCAGAACGGAGTACTTACTTTTGTTTTTTATTTAAATGTTTTTTCTATTTTATTTCCAACGTTCAATATGTTTTTTTGTAACATGAACCAATGGAATATTATCATATGTCTGCTCTCTCTTTCTTGTTCTTTAAATTTGAACCAGTTGACAAACTAATTTTACGTTTTCTCAGAATAGCGTTAAGAGCTTGTTTTTGAAGTCGCTTTATGACAGCTTTATTCCATAAACTTTTGGTTCATTTATAATATGTCGAGGACCAGTGTTGACGTGCACGACCTATCTTAAACAGAGATACGCTAGAAATAAAGTTTCTATAGCTCGGCCTTTGTGACGCTATTGACAATTAAAGGTAATATTTGAATCCGAGTTCTACTGTCTGTTACATTGTTGTATGCATTAATAATTGTTTTAGTTTGATCAATTTCAGCAATTTTTTGAGTCTCGGAGAATTTCTTCTAAAGACTTTCGAGAAGAAAATTCTATTGATCAAGAGCTATGATACTTAAGATAATTTCGACACATTCCTAGGCTTTTTTTTAAATAATAGAACCGCATGCTGTTACTAATACAAATCGGAGGTTATTGTAGTTTACTTTGTAATGGGTCAAATAGCACTCAATATTGCAACTGAGATTTTTTCGAAAATTAAATCAACAATAAACTTCAATCAACCAACTCTGTTTTCAAAATAAGACAAACAAAAAATAGATAAAATTTAACAGTCTTTGGCTATGTAATGATAACACTGCTGGAATGGAATTTTCCTTTGTTGAACGACATGACACTTTTTTGTCATATTAATCTTCATTTTTTCTTTTTGTTGTAAACGAGGGACGTACTTCTTCGGATAGTTTTGCTACATCTTCCAGTTTGTCTTTAAGTTCCAAACAATCATTACCACGATCTGCTGATACAACTCTAATGTATCCTATTTAAAGATTATAATCTTGGAACTTTTGATAACTATTTAAACTACTGGGTCGATGCCACTGCTGGTGGACGTTTCGTCCCCGACCCCAGCACAGTAGTCAACACTTTGGTGTTAACATTAATAACATTAACATCAATAATGTGTTTTTTCTTATAATGTTCCTGTTTACTAAACTTTCAAATTGATTTTTTCAGGCAGCATTGTAAAATTGTCTGCATCAATTGGCCAAGTCATGCGAGTTTGTTTATTCTCGTGACTGAATGAGCGGACAACTTTGCTGGCGTACGATGGTCTGTTTGGAACAAGGAGATCATTCGAAATAGATGCTATCTGTTTAGCTTCTGGGTAACTGATGTTTCTTTCTGTTTTAATTTTAATAATATTTTTTGTTTAAAGTAAACTTAATACAAACGTTTACAGGAGTCTTATTGCCATTCAAAACATTTTTTTTCTTCAGAAAGCAGGGCGAAACGACATTTAAGAAAAAATAACATTTTCGATACCAATTACCCTCTGCTATGGCCACAGTATTGCATGGGGTCAAGTATGATAATATAATTTCAAATGTTTTGTATATGTAATTGTTATACAATGCAATGGAACCATAACCCTCAAAACTTTTTGAGGAAGGGTGGGGATTGGAAAAAGTACATGTCGACTTTTTTTAGATTACAATACTAGAATCATTCATTCTTAATAAAAGGAAATCCCTCCCTTTTATAGTTTGGTTTAAAATGAAAATTTGCATGGAAATTAAACAGAAACATACCTTACTTTTTTTTTAAGTGCGCATTAAAAATGTTGAATTTTTTTAACCCCCTTCCCCCAAGTGTACGTTTTGTGCACTTTGAAAAATGGATGACCCCTTAATATTTATAGTAGAATGGCTTAGACAGTTTTCCAGTATATGTTAACCTGCTAAAAAAAACTATAGCAAGTTTTAAGACCAGATATGTTGTATTAGATAAGATTTTCTCTTTTCTTAGCAACATTTCAAATTTGGGGATTTTTTTATACAAAAAAAAAATGGTATTCATAAATAAATGACACAGATTTTTATTACTGTTAGACATGTGTCTTTAGTTTATTTAAGTTTACGTGTCGCAATTATGATGATAAACAAATGTTTACACAATATATCTTTATTTAAAGTTAAGAAATCAATACTTATATACTTGTAGATTTTGTATGGACCTAGGAAGACAGAAAATCATGGTCTTACTAACGGTGAAGGTATTGAAAGGCTATGGTCTGATGTGGGTGGATTTTCTTCCATCACAAAAGAGATGACGCCTGAAAATAGAACAGACCTTTTGACAGATGGCCTGATTTACTTTGGTCAGAAAATCAGAAATAAACAAGGTAATTACAGAAAATTGCAAAACGTGTAACGGTGGAATAGCCTGCTCGTGACTTGTATATAGATACAGGAAGGTGTAAATTGAGTGCCAATGAGACAACTCTCCACCTAAGTAACAAATTAAAAAAGTAAACCTTTATAGGTCAAGGTACATCAACTATAGCAGCAAATGATTTCATTTTTATAAAAGGCAGATTAGATATCTCTTTATTGCAAATCTTTATCAAGTCAAACAAAAATACTAAATCAGTTTTGCTCACTTGATTTAGAAAATGTTATTTTACAATTAAAGAGAAGATAGAAATTCTGCTTGTCCTTCCATCTGATCAATAGTTACCATTTACATATGTTTGCCGTTTATTTTCATAAAACTAGGCTTTTCTATCTCGGGTATATATCATCTTAGCTGTATTTGGCAAAACTTTTAGGAATGTTGGTCCTCAATGCTCTTCAACTTCGTACTTTATTTGGCCCTTTTAAACTTTTTTGGATTCTAGCGTCTTTTGTAGACGAAACGCGGGTCTGGCGTATACTAAATTTAGTCCTGGTATCTATGATGAGTTAATTTGGTTATGCAATTCCAAAGAGCAAAGAAAATGAAGGAAAACAGTGACCTGGCTTTGAAAGAGATACTATCAACTGTTCATGGTAAGAAAACTATCTTTCAAAAATAAATAACTTGTTACTTTTATTCAGTTATTGCTATTTAATGAATATCATTGATTGATTGATTGTTAGTTGCTTAACGTCCAGTGGCAAATATTTCATGCATATTCAGGACGAGAACAATTTCAAAATAATTACAATAGGTAGGTTGATACAATAGAGGCCATCTAGGATGATGGTCGGGAAAATTTGGACTGCCACTGGAAAATTAAGGTATATTGGATAGGGACAGAAATTTTGCCTTGCAACAGGCCACCTACGGACCCCTCAAAGAGTTGTTGCAAGGGTTCTTAACGTGCAAAGAGCGTGGCACTCTCTTTACACGAGGCATCGGATTTAACGTCCCCCTTCTGACCGGACGTGACTGCGAACTTGATACATCCCGCACAGCCAAGCGGACGCCCCACTTCGGCAAGCGTTTTACTGCCGGTCGGGAGAAGACCAAGTGACCATATTTCTATACCCCAGTCACCCTTGGGGATTAATGAATATCACAAGAGCTGACTTCGTCGTTAGAAAAAGTGCAGAAGAAAACGTATCACTTGCCGATTAATGAAGGATTCTATCAAAGAATCCGAGGAGCAATGAAAATTATATAATTTAGTAGCAAATATCTCAAAACCTCATTAAATATATGCTATTTTGATGATTAATCATGGAGAGAACTTTCAAGAAGATCGTAATACTCAACGCTACGGAAAAAACAAAACACTCAAAAAGTCGACAAGGCTTTGCGGTTTTTCGTATCTTTCTGACTGAAACCTTCAAATTTGAAAAACTAACCACTGTATTAGAAAAACCAAACAGTTACATCTATCGAATAAGGATGATGCAACCCGTAGGAGCATGGATCTGGAGAAAATGAAGGCAGTATTATTCATTTTAGGCTAGTTTAAATTCAGTGACAAGGCTAACCACGAAATAGTAAGGAAAACATAAATCAGCCATGGCTTCATGCAATCCTGCGTTTGACGAGATTACAAATAGTACGTTCGCAATAGAACAGGCATCAGCTGCATATGTCAGTCTAAAGTCAGAGATGGAAAAATGTTAAAAGAAATTTATTGGAAATTTGAAACAGTGCCATCAGAGACATTAAATATCAAAATATCAGGAGACGGTACACGAGTTGGTCGAAATTAAAACCTTTTCATCTGCATCTTATTTCAGTATCTTTCAATGAGAGTCAATCTAATTTAGGCGAGGCATATGCCTCAAAGCAAAACTTTACAGTAGGTTAAACGGCCAGTCACGTTTTACAAGACATGGGCTGAAAATTGATTGATTGTTGGTTGCTTAACGTCCAGTGGCAAATATTTCATGCATATTCAGGACGAGAACAAGTTCACAATAAATACAATAGGTAGGTTGATACAATAGAGGCCATCTGGAATGATGGTCGGAGAAATTTGGACTGCCACCGGAAAAGGAGGGTATATTGGATAGGGACAGAAATTTAGCCTTGCAACAGGCTACCTACGGACCCCTCAGAGAGTTGTTGCAAGGGTTCTTAACGTGCAAAGAGCGTGGCACTCTCTTTACACGAGGCATCAGATTTAACGTCTCCCTTCTGACCGGACGTGACTGCGAACTTGATACATCCCGCACAGCCAAACGGACGCCCCACTTCGGCAAGCGTTTTACTGCCGGTCGGGAGAAGACCAAGTGACCATATTTCTATACCCCAGTCACCCTTGGGGAACATGGGCTTAAAAGAAAAGGTGTTTAATTTGGTGAATTCACCTTGTCCCAATTAAGAGACAAGTTGAAAAACTTGAGAAAGTAAGAAGATTATTAAACATTTCTTCCGATTTCATATATTAATCAATTTCCATTTTTTATTAACTGGTGTTCCTTGGCCTGTATCAGATACATATAGTATGTTGATAGTTAATCATCAGTGACGCTCAAATCAAAAGTACCAGGATTAAAATGTTAAACGCCAGACGCGCGTTTCGTCTACACAAGACTCATCAGTGACGCTCAAATCAAAATAGTTAAAAAGCCAAACAAGTACACAGTTGAGGAGCATAACATATGTCATCACAATCTACATTTAAAGCTGTGTCCATCTTGATAATACTGTTTTTTTATGTATGTTACAAAAGGAGAACATAGAAATTCAAACAAGTACACAGTTGAAGAGCATAAAATATGTCATCACAATCTACATTTAAAGCTGTGTCCATCTTGATAATATTGCTTTGTTTATATATGTTACAAATGGTGCATACTTCATCTTTTTTTTTACTTTAGAGAGTTAATATAAATTAAAGAGTTCCCTGTTTTTTTTCACTATTTAAGAAAAATAACATACAATGTAGAGAAATAAATATCATTTAAACACTCTATTGGTCCGAGTACACAGTTATCGTCCTTTGATTTTCGTTGTTTTCGTTGTTCACGAATATAGTCCTTAATGTGGACAGTGTGTTACTTGCCAATTTTTGTTATACCCCTTCCAAATTTAATTCTCCATGTTTTATGCCTCATATAGCAAGTTGGGGGGTGAAATGACACTGTAAAAAAATTTGGGTCATAAATATTTAGGTAAAGTAGTGATTAGGTCCAGCTGAAAAAGGTCAAAAATTAGGACTTCGGAAGCTGTCAAAAGATTTCAAGACCCCCTTAACACAAAATTGTCCATATTTTGAGTTAGAGCTGATGAAGTTTTCTATAATTTTGATATAATTTGTCCCAAAAGTAGTACAACACACTGTAAAAATGTTATTGAGAAAGCGCAGGTGGGATTTTTTTTATTTACATTTATTGTCTAAAAGAAATGCACTACGAAATAACTGTGTAC
Source organism: Mytilus edulis (assembly GCF_963676685.1). Taxonomy (NCBI): domain Eukaryota; kingdom Metazoa; phylum Mollusca; class Bivalvia; order Mytilida; family Mytilidae; genus Mytilus; species Mytilus edulis. Next base: position 26,451,693 of record NC_092354.1, read on the forward strand.
TCGGACCTAAGAGGTGAAATCAGGAAATATAGAATCTGTACTTTGGCAACTTCCCTGAATGATTTGATGGTGTCAATTTGTCAAATAGCATAAAACTAAAGGATTTAAACTTTTATTTGATAGAATTTCTGCAAAAATGACCAATTTTGGCATTATATGGTCAAAATAAGCATTTCATAGCTTTTTCAATTTTGATGCATAAGTGGCATTTTGACTTTCTATCTGACATGTTTTCATGTGCCAATTTTGGTGTTTCTATGATTTAATCCAGTTGTATTACTCATTTGTGAACTCTGAATTTACAGAAAAGAAGATTATCTCAGACAATATGAGCAAAGTGTGTTGTATAAATGACCCTCATCTAACGCCCTGTTTGGATCAAGTTAAATGTGAGGAGCATGGTACATAAAAGTTGAAGTCCATAATAAAGACCTCACTAAATTTGTATAAAAAGCACTTAACAATGTCTTTTGTACCTGTTTCATTTCACATAATATCTTTCTTTACCTCTGTAGGATACCATGTGGTTCAAATATAAGCCTGTTGAGACTAAAATTGCATGCAAGTATTTCACTAAAAAGTGAAAAATATTTGTATCAGACCATACTGTCTGCTCAAAAAGTTGAATGTAAGAGGCTTTTTGTGCTCAGATTCATTGTATCATGTCACTTGAGTATAGAAATGATAGAAAAGACACAATTTTTTATTTCCTATAGCTTCAATATGCATTTTTAAATGTAAATATGTGCTAGGGCCTAAATTGACCCTAAATTATTTTTAGTCATACTTGGCCTAAGACCCTTTTAAACTAATATGATATGTTATTTGTAAGTTTTCTTTCCATTTAAAGTACATTAAGTACATATGTAAGGATCATTTATAATCAAAAAGCTTCACAAATTTAAAATTGCTGGAAAATATTACATCTTCATGTAAGGCTCCCCTTCATTGGAAAACCTCCATTTTTAGGCACAGGCTCATATAAATTTGACTTTTGAAAAATTATGCTAAGTCTGATATATAAAATGAGTACTCTATTGCTTTGAATACATTATGTATTATATATTAAGGCATTGTAAAAGTATTTTTTTGCAATATTTTAATTTTAAAAGCCCCAAATGTTGATAGTTGAAATTTCTCAATTTTAACGTCCAAATTTAACACGTAAAGTTGAATATAGAATAAATCATAGTGTCTATAATATATATCCTATTGCTATGAAACTTTGTAAGCAGTCTTATAATATATTAGGCTTGTGTCATACCAAGTTTTATAAAGATTGGTCAACTTTTTCTATCCTATTAGGTCCGAGTACACAGTTATCGTCCTTTGATTTTCGTTGTTCACGAATATAGTCCTTAATGTGGACAGTGTGTTACTTGCCAATTTTTGTTATACCCCTTCCAAATTTAATTCTCCATGTTTTATGCCTCATATAGCAAGTTGGGGGTGAAATGACACTGTAAAAAAAATTGGGTCATAAATATTTAGGTAAAGTAGTGATTAGGTCCAGCTGAAAAGGGTCAAAAATTAGGACTTCGGAAGCTGTCAAAAGATTTCAAGACCCCCTTAACACAAAATTGTCCATATTTTGAGTTAGAGCTGATGAAGTTTTCTATAATTTTGATATAATTTGTCCCAAAAGTAGTACAACACACTATAAAAATGTTATTGAGAAAGCGCAGGTGGGATTTTTTTTATTTACATTTATTGTCTAAAAGAAATGCACTACGAAATAACAGTGTACTCGGACCTATTGTCAAAAGTTTTTATTTTCCTTTTCCACCCATTCTGCCATTGACATCTCTGCAGCTGTCTTAAGCACTTCGCAAAACCTCTCTTAGTCCAAATAACATGGCAGCAAAAAGATACAAGAATTGTTTATCGACGTCAGACACTCAAGTCAATCCATGTGTTCGTAGATAGATGTTTTTGTGTTCTGTTAAATTGACCCCTTTAAAAATTGTTATGCGATGATGACTGATGTACCCATATTTTGACTATTTTATTAATTGTGACTGTTTATTTAACGCATCATGTAAATATAACGGAATTTGATGAGACTGTTATTAAAGAGAGAGGGTTAGCCCTATAGAACCAGGTTTAATCCACCATTTTCTACATTTGGAAATACCTGTACCAAGTCAGGAATAAGACAGTTCTTGTCTATTCGTTTTTGATGCGTTTTGTTATTTGATTTTGCCATGTGATTATGGACTTTCTGTATTGATTTTCCTCTGAGTTCAGTATTTTTGTGATTTTATTTTTTATTATGATTTAATAATTGTTACATCAGTTATTCTTTCAGCTATATATATGAATGTAGGTCCAAAATTATTTGAACTGTTTAAAATTGTATAAATGCACCAATGTGAAAAAGATTTTGCTGTAAAGCAATTATTTATAGTATGATATCCCATTGAATTGTCAATAACTAGACTGTGAAACTGGAGCTGACAATATGTATGGAAATAAACAGTTTATCACCCGTCTTGTTATTTCTTTGTTCATTTCGGAACAGGTGCAGAATTATCAATGTACCGTTATAGAATTAATAGTATCCGTCAGGATCAACAGCAAGTAATCACCCTGATCACAAATGTTTGAGGAAATGATAAGTTAATGTTCGAATCAGCCAGGAATGGGCATTCAGCCATTCGACATCTCAATCCTGGATGAAGCCAACCACAGGTGAAGGGTCAGGAGGAAAGGACCTGTGGAGGATCCCACAGTATTGCTGGAGGTACCAGCAATACCACAAGTAAGTGCTTCAGGGGAACAAAAGGAACCTGTACAGAAACCTGTAGTAGAGTCGATTCCTACTCCAAAGGAGCCTGCAGCCGCTCAGGAGGGAGCAGTCAAGGAAGTCGACCCTTTGGCTTTCAAAAAGGTCATTCCAGATGCTTGGGAGGAGCACCTGGTATGGACAGGACCATACAGTGGGTTCAAGGAAAGAACCTGGATACTTAGTGACAAGGATGTCGCGTGCCCTGCCCTAGACTGTCCGGTGATAACAAGGCACTTGAGAGATAAAATTGAGAATGGAAATGGGGAATGTGTCAAAGAGACAACAACCCGACCAAATAAAAAAACCAGAGCAGAAGGTCACCAACAGGTCTTCAATGTAGCGAGAAATTCCCGCACCCGGAGGCGTCCTTCAGCTAGCCCCTAAACAAATATATACTAGTTCAGTGATAATGAACGCCGTACTAATTTCTAAATTGTACACAAGAAACTAAAATTAAAATAATACAAGACTAACTAAGGCCATAGGCTCCTGACTTCGGACAGGCGCCAAAATGCGGCGGGGTTAAACATGTAACCAATGTAGAAAAGTAAATGCATAACAATACGCACATTAAAATTCAGTTCAAGAGAAGTCCGAGTCTGATGTCAGAAGAAGTAACCACAGAAAATAAACAAAATGACAATAATACATAAATAACAACAGACTACTAGCAGTTAACTGACATGCCAGCTCCAGACTTCAGAGCATGCCCTAGCTGACCACTTGTCAGGGATGTTCGGTAGTAAGTTTTCCCAACAAATCTTGCAGGACAGAGAGTTCCAACATTTCAGAGGCCAGATGGTCATTCTCCTTGCCAGATGTTTGACGGGGAGAGAGGATGTTACTGCTACTGATTTTGTATTATGGCTCCAGCGAAATGCCTGTATCCCAGAAGGAGTTAGAATCCAGGGAGTTGATATGCCCCCGCTCAAGGCTGTCTGTTCAGCCATGAAATTGCCACAGCGTAGGGTGTATACAATCCACCCATTCAACAGTCCAGTGGTTGTTCTGTATTGGAGGGTGATGTTATGCCTTCTTAGACACCTCAGCCAGGCAAACCGAATTACCATTGCCATGGATGAATACACGGTTGTGGCAGAGCCCGTCGTGGCCCAGTCCACAACCAGGGTGTCATTGCCGGAGACGAGCTCTAGCTAATGGGTGTAAATTTGCAATAAAGATATATATTAACATCGTATGCAACTTTTTTCTCATTTGGAATACGACTAATTCAATATTGCCTGCAATATCACAACCCCAAAAAAAAACAACACTAGAATGACAAAGAAAAAAATGACTGACAGGAGTAACTGTATTGATTTTTCTGTTTAAATAATATAATTATATAAAATCACCAGTTTTAAATCCATATAGCCTTCCAGAATTTTAAATTTATAAAAAGTTTATAGTTCAGTAAACAAGTCATCCATTACAATTTCCAATTAAACGCCCTCCTACTGCTTCTATTGCAGTTATCAGTACCAAATTTGAAAAAAAAATTGGACCATCAGTAGATCTTATCATGAAGTATTACCAGATGAGGCTGTGTAGGATTTCATCATCCCCTGTATGATTTTTTTCGACAGGACCACCACCCCCTTCCCCTTGTTGTTAAAGATACCATGACCTTATCTGGATCTCATCATGATATATTACAATATGAGGCTGCGTAAGATTTCATTACCCATATTAACAATATTACTTGTAAGGCAAATAAAACCTAAGGTTTTCTTCGTAGGAACTTAAAAAACTGACCTTACGTACACATCACTTGTCCGTCCGGTCGTCGAATACTCTTCCGTACAAAAAACAACACATCACTCAGGTTGAGCAGGTACAGCGTAAGGCAGCCAGGTTTGTCTTCAATGATTATAAAGACAGATCACCTGGAGCAGTTTCAAATTTAATAAAATCATTGGAATGGGAAAATTTAGAATTAAGAAGGAAAAATGCTAGATTAACTATGCTGTATAAAATAAATTGGGGTTTAGTTGAAGTTCCTAAGGACAACTTAACAATTTCTGATAGACGCACTAGGGGGAAACATAAATTTAGGCAAATATCCACAAATAAAGATTTCTATAAATTTTCATTTTATCCTCGCACTATTTCGGACTGGAACTCACTACCTGAAGCAATAGGTATGTCTGACACCCTGGAATCCTTGAAAAGTGGCATATCCACTCTAACACTTGAAGGATCCACAGCAACTTATTAAACTTTAAAGCCACTGTACATAATGTATATATGTTATTGAAAACGATTTTTCTTTGTCATATTATTTTTAAATTAAGTCCATATGTACATAGCACACAAGTTCCGGGAAGTTTTACACTCCTACCTAGGAGTCTACTCCCGTATTCGGAAGAAGAAAAAAAAAGCCACCCGACATTACTGTTAGACCAACAACGTCAAAATTATTTTCAATCTACCTGTGTCACGTGGTCTTATATTCCAATGTTCAATAATAACAACGACAAAGCTATTTTCAATTTACCTGTGTAAAGATGGTCTTTATTTACTTCATTTATTAAAGTCACATGAAACGAGTGAGTGGAGAAAAATAATGTTTTTCCAATTCTTGAACCAATGCATGTATATATCACAAACTAAGTCCTCTGTGCACGATTTTATCATTATTTACGCAAATATATCGTATAATCGTCAATTTTTTTTCTCTCTGTCTGTTATGATTTAACAAATATGGCTGCTCATTAAATGCCGTGTTTTGAAGCCGAAGTTTACCGATTGTCACCTTATAGTAAATAAATAACAAAAAGCATGGGTATTGAGCACGTGTTTAACATGTACAATCAGATAATTGTTTATTTTTATGACAGATTCATGCGTATTGCGATCACCGGATTTTTACGAGGAGGGTTACGCTCAGGTCACTATGCATACGGAAAATATGTCGGCAAATTGCTTCCTGGAAGCAAGCAATTAAAAATAAGTAAACTTCTTCTAAATGTGGACAAATTAAAGAATTTTCCTCAGAAAAAAGTATATGTACAAAAGTTTTATAATGAAAACTATCCATTTAGTTATAAAAAACAGATGCATATTTTTTTTTAATTTGAGGTTTCATATGACTTTAATATTTTTTTAATAATTTACGTTTTTGACCGAGTTGAATCTGTCAATTGATATTTATCGTGTTTTTTTCTATGTTGTTATGTTATGCTATTGTTTCAGAAAAAGGGGAGGTATATTATGTGACAAAAAAGAAGTCAAAACGGAATACATAGAACAGTGACCTCAGAGCCATAATAATGGTCTGCGCATGCTCAAAAAATAAAAAATGGCTGCGCCCATGGAACAGACACTGTGGAATAGATACAGGGCAGATCATATCAATTATATTAAATATTAATTATTCTGAATTTGACATAATGTCAGAACCAGTGAAAAAGGTACTCATTAAAAATTTGGAGAGGGGGTATTAATTTATGACTGTATGATATCGAAATTAGTAATTGTTTAAAAAAAAAACTTCAGACGTTCAGTTTGGGGAGGGTGCAGCTATATATTTAATAATTTATATCTCAATCGTAATTTGGTGCAATGGTATTATTAATCAATAATATACCGCCACCCCTTGACCATAATATACCCTATGCTGTAACATACTACCGTCTTTAAAGTGTTGAATCTTTCCTCTTCAGTGTAAGAGCCCAGTTGCTTCAAATAGCATTTGAGTATACCACTCGGCTGGTATTTCAACTCGCTTGTATTAAAGCGTTGACACAATGTTCTTAGCTGTATCAACACATCCTCTGTTGACTTTTGCTCAAGTTAAAATGATTTTGTATCTGTTATGCAGGTCTCGCGGAGTTCTATTAAAATGAAATATAAGACACAATTTCTTGTGCCATAACATCGAAATTTGGCAGGACAATTGTCTATTGAACTGTTGTGGTCCTGACAAATGTTTTTAATTCCTTCCTGCATAGCTTCAGAAGGTTTGAAGAAAAATTGTGTTTTCATGGATACTTGAATCGTGGTTTTGCAAAAAATATTTATGCACTATTCTTTGTGGAAACGTTATATATTCCAATGCTAAGACAACTACATACCAAATATCATTGACTTGACAGTATTGGTTTCCACTTACAATAACCTAACAATAAACAATAAGTATCATATGAAAAAATTCCAAAGTTAATAAACCATGACTGAGGGGTTAGTTTAGGTACAAAATCTCCACAGAAATGAGATTTGCAGACGCGTATACAATAACATGCCAAATACCATTGACTTACCATAGGTGGCTCCCAAAACACTGACCTTATCAGAAATTTTAACATCTATGCTATGGAAAGAATTAAAAGTCAATAGACCATAACTGAAGGGGCAGGACCAAATTATCTCTATGGAAATAAGATGTGCCATTGCTTTTACAACTGCACAAAAATATTATTGGCCAAATATTAATGGTTCCCCTTAAACTGACTGATCAGAAACTTTAACATGTAAGCTATGAAAAAAGTTCAAAGTCAATAGACCATGACTGAAGGGGTGTTAAAATTCAAGGGAACTGTTGAACATTTCTTATTTAAAATTCAACTGGTGTGCATGATCTTGGTTGGGATGAAATGATTTATTTTTCAAGGGATTCACATGTTTCAACAAAAGTGTCAATCCAAGTATAAATGTTGCGACCTTGAACATTAATTGTACCAGTACTTACATATAATGTCAACGTTACTAAGTTATTGACAGTTATGTGTAGCAACGTTTTTTTCTACCATTACTAAGAAGCTATGAGACGGGGGTACTGCCTTGGTTCACTATAGCTAACTCTCATATTAGGTAATCCATTATTTAATTATAACTGTTTATTAAGCATACGACTTATTTCATATAAGACAGATTCACAATTATATCAAATTCCAGCAATAGATGTTTATATGACAAATGCTATTCTCTAGTGATCCCAAATTATCAAACTAAACTCTTTAATCAAATTAACTGAATTTTCAGCTTATTATTCAATATTCTAAATTTTACTTATGCATCAAACCTCTGATCGTTTAATTACTTAATAAAAATTCTAAATTAGACAGAATGTATTTATATTAGAATTCTTGATGTCTTTTAGCAGTGGTCAATAAACAGTAAATTACAATTTATTACTCTCTAGAACTACTGATACTAAAATCTACATATGCAAAATCTTATATCTTGAACATAAAAAAATTAAAGTACTGAAAGCTATATAAAATGATACAATTAAATTTATCAAGTAAATACTCTCCTATATATGTATATATTTCTAAACTGAAAAAGACTTTTATAGAGTTAAGATCTCTAATCAATATTCTTTGTACATATTGTAGCATATGTCGTACTACATAAATTGTTACACTGTTCTCCTGTGGTGATATTTGTAAAAAGTCTGGCACACTTCATCCGATAAATCCAATTAAAAACTTTCATTTTCTGAATTATTTTCACTTGATTATTTATTGCCATTAAATAGTATCGACATAAGAAAAGAACAAAACACTGATTTCACAGCAGTAAACCTGTAGAGTAAAGAAATGGCAATAACAGATAATCTTTTTATCAGGAGCACTCAGAAACGCAATATCTCTCACATTCACAACTTACCCTTACAACCGTGGATCTGAAGTCCTTGGTTTCGTGCGTCCACAATTGTTCCAGAAACACATAGCACTTTTTGTATGAATGCGGGTTTCTGCACCCACATCCCTGGAAAGTCACATTTAAGGTTTGGATATGATAGTTTTGTGCACCTCGTATGCGATAAACATGAGCTGCTTACTTTTGAAACACAGACATATAACACTAGCATAGAAAGAATCTTTGATGTTTCATAGAAATCAATTGTTAAGTGAAAAATGGAATTTATTGCATCACTTATCTTTAAGATTCAATTTTAAGAAAAGAAATATTTATAATTTGGAATACATTTTTATATTAGGATTTTAGTTCTAGGTTCATAATTAAAACTTGATTCACAACTATAAAACATCTATGATAATTTCTCAGTTTTGCATCCAAACTTACTAAAATAATTTTAATTTATAAGTTAATATAAATCAACTTTGTATGGATGCAATAATTCTCTTATAGTCAATAAACAGTTAGAATTATTCTAAAATTGCATTGAAAAATTAACTGTTGTACCTTTTAAACAAAATATTAATTAATTAATTGGTAAAATACAACCAGGAAATAATATTCATTATAATGGTGTGTCCCTTCAAGTAACAAAATACAATATGAAAGTTACTGACATGTGCGCTTACACACAAGTTTGGAAACTGTGTTGTTCCTTAAACTGTAGTTTACCTCAATCGGAATAACATCCATGAATTAAGTAAGCATTTTGGTTTTGTCCCATTCAATTTTAGAGTATAATCCTCTTGACTCAAATAACTTCTTAATTTGGGGTCTAAACAATGTGACCTTCTTCTGGTCATTACCAGTCAGCAACAAAACTGTTGCCCCTTTTATAGCTGTTAGATGCTGATCCTCGAACAGCTTCATTCTTACCACTACAAAAGTTGCTGCTGGTGCCTGCATATTACCAAGTGTCCAACTCGGGCTGACATGTACAGCTGTATTTAGTTTTGCTCATTTTTCACCTGATCCTTTTCTTCTGATACTCCTCTTACAGCTTCTGCATAGCTTTTTCGTAGAAAGAATTTCGACATGTTGTGGTTTTGGATTAGAATCTAGCAATGGCTAATGGGCAGCCTGTAATTCAGTGGTTGTCGTTTGTTTATGTGTTACATATTTGTTTTTCGTTCATTTTTTTGACCCTAATAAGGCCGTTAGTTTTCTCGTTTGAATTGTTTTACATTGTCTTATCGGGGCCATTTATAGCTGACTATGCGGTATGGGCTTTGCTCATTGTTGAAGGCCGTACGGTGACCTATAATTGTTAATGCTTGTGTCATTTCGGTCTTTTGTGGATAGCTGTCTCATTGGCAATCATACCACATCTTCTTTTTATCTTTCCATAAATCCCCCAAGGGTGACTGGGGTATAGAAATATGGTCATTTGGTCTTCTCCCGACCGGCAGTAAAACGCTAGCCGAAGTGGGGCGTCCGTTTGGCTGTGCGGGATGTATCAAGTTTGCAGTCACGTCCAGTCAGAAGGGGGACGTTAAATCCGATGCCTCGTGTAAAGAGAGTGCCACACTCTTTGCACGTTAAGAACCCTTGCAACAACTCTTTGAGGGGTCCGTAGGTGGCCTGTTGCAAGGCAAAATTTCTGTCTCTATCCAATATACCCTCATTTTCCAGTGGCAGTCCAAATTTCCCCGACCATCATCCTCTATTATAACAATCTACCTATTGTATTTATTGTTAACGTGTTCTCGTCCTGAATATGCATGAAATATTTGCCACTGGACGTTAAGCAACCAACAATCAATCTTTCCATAAAGGTTCACATTCTCAGTTGATCACTTTCTAGATTTATTGTGACACTCTGCCGCTACCTTAACGTTAAACTTCCAATTAGTATTTTAGATTTGTATGTACATTTTGTACATTTTGCGCACTCTGTCTTCCATTGAAAAGTCCCATTCAAGAATGCCACTATAGTGTGGGGGTACATTATAATGCTCTCTAAATACCTCATTCCACATTTCTATGTTTGTGTTGATTGTTAACTGTTCTGTTGGTGTATTTTCAGATTTGTAGGTAAAACAAAAATGAAAGTCTTTAAGAAATTGTCTTACATCAATCTGTTACAAATATTGCATCGTTTTTTGTTTTAATTATATAGTATCATGTGTATACTTGGAATAATCTCCATTTGAGACTATTTTTCTGCGTCCACCATATTGTTGTGACGGGGATTTTACGGTTTTTGTTGTTTACAGGGAGGGTGTGTATTTCCCTTCTCTCATTTGCTCAGTCCTCCTACGGTTCTTGTAGGTAGATATATGTCTTTACATCTGGGGACTACATATCGTTGTTATGAACTGGTTTGACGGCGAGAGTGGGACTCGCGCCTTCTTATCTTTTTTAATGAAATAAATAAGACAACTCAATTTGCTGTTAGGAACAAGGATTGAAATGTTATTCTTTTCCTTTCGTATCATAAAATATCACAGTGCATAAATCATACAGATTAATAATATATAACATTATCAATTGACTTTAACACATGCATTTATATTTCAAATATTGCTTATGTTAACTTATGAAGTACTTTCATCCTATTTTTTATACATGCCTGGGTCCTCCACCATATTGTTGTGACGGAACTTTGTGTCCCTCGTCGCAACATATGACCGGTTTCGATAGTTTGGATGATGACTTCTCCACTATAAAATCCCTCTCTGTCACGAAGTGCCGGTATGAGGAAAGTAAGCGGAATTTAAGGATCTTCAGCCATAATCAACCAGAGTTCATCTGCTATATGATCCATATCAGCTATCCATCCACAGTAATAAGTATTCCCCTACCATTGTATGAAGGATCCAGCTACAAAAACGCTAGCTTCTTCTGACAGTCTTCTCTCCGACGGACATTTAAAAAGAACGTTTGTAACATAGTCCATGTTCAGTGACACAGCACGTCTTTCTTTATCAGATAGATTGTCCCAGATGTGTGTGAGCTCTTTTATTCTCTCCTCAAAAGTTAACAGCATTACAGAGAAAAGGGTTGAATAATTCAGTAGTGCTAGGTTGGGATCTGCCTAACGACCCTTTGTAAAATAATAAACAACGAGAACTCTGTTTTACTGGTAGGAAAATGATGTTTTAAATTTCACTTTCTTTTCTATTTTCTTTGATCAAAATAATTTACAATACACTAATTAGACACAATTACAATACATAATATGATCTCTGGACAAAGTACAAGTATTCCTGTTTCTTAAATTGCTGAAATTAATTCGTGAATTCTATTTTAATTAACTATGCTATTTATATGGATCTATGCAGTACGTACTGCTTGTTGACTTACTTATGATCTTTATGATCAAGAGATGGGTGTCCCTCAGGGCAGTATTTTATCTGTTACATTATTTAGTCTTAAAATCAACAGCCTTGTTGAAGTTTTAAAAAAGTAATATTGAAGGTTCATTGTACGTTGATGATTTTTTAATATGTTACAGAGGCAAAAATATGAATAACATTGAAAGACAATTACAATTATGTCTTGGAAGAATTGAAAAATGGGCCTCGGAAAATGGTTTTAAATTTTCCACTTCAAAAACGGTCGGGATGCATTTTTGTAACAAAAGAAAATTGCATCTTGATCCAGAACTAACTTTGTACGGCAACCCAATTAAAATGGTTGATGAAACCAAATTTCTTGGTTTACTTTTCGATAAAAAGTTAACCTTTCTACCCCATATCAAAATGTTAAAAGCGAGATGTTTAAAAGCTTTAGATATTTTAAAAGTTGTCGGCAGCACTGACTGGGGTGCTGATCGCAACATTTTACTCAATTTATATAGATCTCTTGTTAGATCTCAACTAGATTATGGCTCTATAGTGTATGGCTCTGCAAGGAAGTCCTACATACAGATTCTCGATGCTGTGCATCACCAAGGTTTGCGTCTCTGTCTTGGCGCATTTAAAACCTCACCAGTTGAGAGTCTGTATGTAGAGGCTGATGAGCACTCACTCACTGACAGACGTTTGAAGCTTGGACTTCAATATGCTGTCAAACTAAAAGCCCATTCAGATAATCCTGCCTACAGCTGTGTTTTTAATCCGATTTATGAAGATATTTTTGCAAAACATGAAAATAAAATTCCTCCGTTAGGTTTACGTTTAAAACCACATTTAGCTTCTTTTGATTTAAAATCTGTTGCTCAAGTTCAAACTTGCAAATGTCCTCCATGGGAACTTCCCAAACCAAAAATGATATTTGATCTCCGTGAACACAATAAAAATAAAACAAATCCTCTTTTAATTCAGCAACACTATGCTAAAATTAAAGCCGATTATCTAGATTTTTCAACTGTCAATACTGATGGATCAAAAGATGGTGATGGAGTTGCATCTGCTGCTGTCTTCAGGGACAGAGCTGCAACCCTCCGTTTGCCATCTGATGCATCCATCTTTACTGCTGAAGCAGAAGCAATAAATTTGGCTTTGAAATGTATTGCTTCTTCAGATAAATCCAAATTTATTATATGTTCGGATTCACTTTCATGTTTACAAGCTATACGAAATACTAAAATTAAAAACCCAACAATCCTGAAAATTTTATATGTAATGAGGAATTTAAAAATTCTTCTCAAAGAAATAATATTTCTATGGGTTCCGAGTCATGTTGGAATCCTTGGAAACACAGCTGTAGACCTTGAGGCAAAGAATGCCCTGGGTGACCCTCTATCTAACTGTGATATACCATATACTGATTTTAAATCTAATATTAGAGAATATGTTTTTAATATATTGAAAAATAAATGGAGTTAAAATGATGATTATAAATTGCATGAAATTAAACCTAGTTTAGGCAAACCTTTTGATAATATTATGTGCAGAAAAGATCAGTGTGTTATTACTAGATGTCGTATTGGTCATACTAGAATAACACACGAGTATCTTTTAAAAAATGAAGATGAACCACAATGTGTTCCTTGCAACTGCAAGTATACTATTAAACATGTTTTAATTAATTGTATCGACTTTGCTGATATTCGTAATAAGCATTTCAATGTCAATAATATGTATGATTTATTTAATAATGTTCCATTTACAAATATTGTTGCTTTTTTAAAAGAAATTGGAATTTATTATAGAATATAAAAATGTTATTATATTTAAATCGATTTTAATTTTTATCACGTTATTTTACTGTTGATTTTTATTTGTATATACTCAATTTGCTTTAGTCAAGAATTTTAGTATATTGAAGGACTTTTTGTCTTATTTTAAAAATATGCTTTAAATTGTAAAAATATTCGAATTAGCTCTCGCCGCGATATAGCCTTTTTGTGCTAATGCGGCGTAAAGCAACCAACAATCAATCAATACTTATGATCAATCCTATTAAATAAAGAATCAAATTGATATATTATATTTCTTGAATTATATCGTAAAATATTTTTTTAAGTATTATTTCATTTTAATCTTAAATGTGTATATCTAAATATAAATAAATAAAACTTCCTTACCTTTGTAAAGAATTAACAACGAGAACTCAGTTTTGCTGGTAGGAAAATGATGTAAGCGCGAACCTTATCATTTATCTTTTATAGGTCCCGATTGATACCTGACATCTGCCCAAACAATTTGTGATGAACAAATAGGTATCGAACATTGATTTGCCAGACAGAAAGCATATCTAAGGTCTCATAGAATTATTCGGTAGGGACTATATAAACCCATAGATCAATGAAATGAAATTTTTCAATTCAATTTAAAATTTGCCCTAAAAGACATATATATCTGTTGACTGTTTTTGGAAAGTAAAGTCCACAAGGTTCATTCTCAACTGACCAATTATCGGATTGAGCGTTGGAGAGGTAATTCATCAACGGAACAATTTTTATTATGAATTGACAAATTTCATCAAGTCCACAAACAGCTTCTGTCAGAAACATTAGACCTTGTGGACTGGAACTATTTCCAATATGTATTGTTTCATTAATCACCTGTATTTGATTCTAACAGAGTTTGTAGTCCAACCTGTTCTGCTTTTTGCAAGAACTGGTCTAATATGACTTTCTTGAAAGTCACCCGCGAAAAATAAGCTATCAATGCCTTAGATATAGTACGCTTTGACGTTGATGAAATCCTCAGACTCGAGTATATTTTGAACTGCCTCGTCCTGGTTTAATATTTCCACATCAGCCACAGTTTCAATCTACCTTTCTAATAAATTAATATAAAATAAATACAGAATAATGCAAATTCCTGAATGCAACATCAAATACCGCAAATGTCCCAAATGAATTTATCACCCTAATGGTATGTTAGCCGATCGGATTTGCTACGAAATATTACAAGAAGCGCAAAAGCTACAATTATATAGCATTTGCATTTAATTAGTGCTTATGTATGAAACAAATACTTTTGATCCTCTTGGTACGCCATACAAATACACTAAACAACAAACATATTAAACTTAGACGGAATTACATGTACTACACAGATCACATCAAAACTATTGTATGATAATAAGCTGTTTGTTTGCAGAATAATGTTATGAAACATAGGTTCAAGATGTTCACGATCAAATTGATCTGCACGCAACAGTCAATTATTCTCATGCTAAAATTAGAATATTTCGGAACGATATTTTAATGAACGAAAGCAATCAATGAAATAGCGAAAGCAATCAATGAAATAGTTATTTTGTTCATCAATTCTCCTTGTATTAACATTCGCTTTGCTATTTGCTTTACTTTTGGTTGAGCTCCCTCGACTCTCTGACTGTAATGTTCTGTTATTATTTTAAGGTGGTACCTATAGTACAGTGACCAGAAACAATATTTTTCAGATTTAATTGTCAAACATACTATGTGGCTATATTATATATCATTGGATTCGGAAAAGGGAGTACTTAGAAATGAAATATCGATGTCGTCAAAAGAATATGTGGTAACAGTTTTGCAGGGCATCGGTACACCCAACGAAGTTCGAACCTCTGTTAGAACGGAATTCTTGCACTTGCCTAGAAGTGCATAAAATCGGCGTATAGCGTTGATAAAAGAAGACGAACTCATTTCTTTTATTAACTCTATGTGGACTGCTCTAGATGCTAAGCATGTAAATAAGACTGCCTATCTCTTAGTATTTGCTGCACCTCCTCTAGTGCGTCTGGTTACTTTGGTCCATGTTCCAAAAACATCTACAGCAACACAACTAAATGGTGCACATGTCGTTAGTTGTCGATTGAAGCGTAGGTCTGACTTATTACCCACGTTAATTTCTTCCATACCGTCTGCCAAAATGGTATGTGACTGGGGACTCTCGAAACTAGGAAGAAAGAAAGAAGTTAATGTCCTAACCCTGTATTTTTTTTCTGTAATCCTGTATAAACTATGATTGTATCGACGGTGCCGTATTGCTGGATTTGTAACACTGATGTTGATTATATGGTTTGCTATTATCATACAACCTCTCTGTCATCAGGGTATCGACGGATTTCTGAAGGCCGTTCACGCATTGAAACATAGTGTTAAAAGCAGCCACCACTGGTTCAAAAACCTTGGGCATCATTGATTTTGTTTAAGCTTTTAAATAAATAAGACACAACTGTTATGTGACTATTGCGCGGACATAATAATGCTATACATAAAATCTAACTATTACCTATACTCAGTTGATCCGCTATTCTAGAGCGTGTGTCCACTACAGGGACTTTATTGAGCGAGCAAGGACACTGACAAATAAACTGCCCAGTCAAGGATACATTCAACCTCGACTAACATCATCGCTTAAAAAGTTTTACGGTCGACATCATGATCTGGTCGATCGTTATCAGGTGACTGCGTCACAAACGATCATTGACATATTCCTTGTGTGATTTTAGGTCTCTTACCAAATTTGACATTTCACCGAATTAGACCTATTACCGGCTTTGACCACTGGGTAATACGACGGGTGTCGCATCCGAAGCATGATATGCTTACCCTTTCGGAGAACCTGATATCACTCCAGGTTTTTTGTTGGAGTTCGTCTTTGTCTGTTTGTTTGCCAGTCTTGTCCCTTTTTAGTTTGTTTCGTTCGGGTATTTTCATCTGGATTGTGATTTCGAATTTCCTTTCTGGCATTGTTGGTTCGGTATCTTCTACACTTGATATACACACCTATATATTGAAAATGTTCGGTAAACACGCTACATATATCAATGCATGGTACATTCATATAGTAATAGTAGTGTATCTGAATTCAGAATTATTACTATATGAATGTGCCATGTATGTGATATATGAAGTGTGTTTACCGAACATTATCAATATATAACTGTGTAAAGAATTTTTTCCTTAAATCGAACCAGCACGTGCCATGGACAACTGTTTTTGCTATCAAAGCCGAGACCTTTCACGATGTCCAAAACATTTTCTTGTGTCAAATGGAAAGCAGACGAAAAAAATACACGCAATCGCAACACACATGAACGCAACTGAAACCAAATGTATTATAAAGTACACGATCATGTTTCAGATTGATTAGTGACTTCGACAGATTGTCCGAACCTCTTGAAGAAGCTAATAAAACCATTCTATAAGAAGGACCGTCTTGCATCCCACGACCTGTTAAATGACATACAGCGCGCTTGTGTTAAATCAAAGGCGAATTTTCTCCATGAGAACAAAGGCATCAAACTGACCGCAACGCTTGTTAAACAAATAATCTCAGAGGGGATCGAAGAACATATTTGGCCTGAGGATTTTAATCCAGGAGAAACGGGAGATTGACCGACAAGATTACGTCCCTCAGTTGGACGACTGCTTTTGTACGATTTTGCCACTGGTACCTGTACAGCTGTCTCAGCCTTCCTCTTCACTGAAGGCTGTTGTCGTGCAAGTGGAGGTAAGACGAATTCAGACCCAATTATGCGGAACTCTGCCCTCCTTGCTGGTGACAACTGTGACAGCAGTGTTATCAAGATGCGCCACTGCATCAATACTGCTGGCGAATTAACTGGGTACATCGTGTAAATATCCTAAGCTGGTGGATACCAGTTCATCACGGCTGTAACATTTCGCATCTGGTCTTGGCAGCTCTGCATCATCGTGCAGTTTCTTAGCAGAATTTTATTGGAATTTACATATGGTACCAAGTCGTACACTGTTGGCCGTTGGCCAACAATCCACCAAGCCAACTTTTGGATGGCTTCTCCCTTTAATTTCTGGAAACTGGGCTCCTTCTCAAATTTGTCCAGTGGCAAGTCCTTCAAAATATATGACAATGGTACACCCAGCAGTGGTGCTTCAGTTTTCTTGGTAGATTCTCCACATGTTTGTATAGAACAAGTTGCTTGTTTCCATCATAGTGTTTCACCTCTGGCTGCTGAGCGTCATGCTGTTGCGTTGGAGTATTAACCGGATAGTTCAATCGGATAGCTTTTTTTGAAACTAATAATGTCTTCCTGCCGGTTTGCAAATATATCAAGGCCTTCAAATGCAGTCTTGTTTGTAGTGAACCTGTTGTTTGTAGTTATCAGGGTCTTTCCAGGTTTCGCTGTCTTCTTTTTACTCTTCTCGCTACATTGAAGACCTGTTGGTGACCTTTTGCTGTTGTTTTTCTATGGTCGGGTTGTTGTCTCTTTGACACATTCCCAATTTCCTTTCTCAATTTTATCACTTACACACTAGCGCATTCACATTAACGGTTGTGATGGAAATAAAATACACATACAAGGTTTGCAATTTTATATTGATATAGTTAGTCCCAGTTCCTCCAGAACTTTTGTAACAAAATATATTTACATATACACCAACATCTTCAAGTGTTTATTAACTTCTGTAAACTCTGAGTTGACGAAACTTCATTTCAGCAGACATGTTGACTGTTTGGTAACTCCAGAACTGTAAAAAAAACAAAACTACTAACATGAATACTCAACACTTCTATGTCTTTATTTTATGGAAATATTCATCTTAATGTGGGTAATATCTGCAAATTGTATGGCCTCGCGTAAATCCAAGTGAGAAGATCCCTTGCCTCTGTAAATTAAGATAAATCTAAAAGAAAAAATGTAAATGGAGAATTTGGGGATTTTTCTTTGTTTTTTCCTGTGATTATCTGCCAAATGTCGGGTGTCCAAGTTATGTTCCGGCTTAGTTTGTGTTGTGTTTTCTTGATATAAATCATCCGCAGCTTTAAATGCAGAGCTGTCGGGGTCAGTTGAAAAATGTTTTGCCTCAATTTCATCTGCATTTAAATCCGCCAGGGCCTCCTTGGCCCAAGAATATTCATCGCCGATTCTTATTAGTTTTCTGTACACTTCAAATTATCCTCTGTTTGTATTAACTGGGAGCACAGTTTATTTTTTGCAACAACAGTATATACCCCACTTGGGTTGCATGCTGGAATGGTGTACGAACAGCACCGAATACAGTGGGTTATTGTATGCGCCGTCTCCTTGAAGACATACGACGGGTGCATTTTCTGCACCAGGTAACTTTTTGATATTAATTAATCGTTTACGCAGTCTTTTCATGTCACTCTTATTTATTTCTATTGGTTTGGGCAGCACAACAAGAGTTGTTTCATTAGCAAAAGCAATCATACCACATCTGTTTAATTGACTGTTTATTGTAGTTTTCAATAAATATGCCAATGTCATCAAATTTCACCAGTTACTGTGGCAAAAATTGACACCAGAAAAGAAGAGGTTGCATGGCATTAGGACTTCCAAGAGTGATTACTCTTAAACACTTGACCCTGACCCCATTTCATGGATCATGAAAAATAAATTTTGGTGAAGTCATTATGATCATATCTCAAATACTGTATAAAGCAAAAAACAACAAAAAAACAAACCTTTTCCATAGTTGATGGATATATTTAAAAACGTGTGGTTTCTATTTAAGAAAGAAATAAAGTAATAAAACAAATATACTTACTATTTTTGAAGAAAGAGCTGTTGGTTTACATGTCAGTTCAGTGATTTCTTTCTGTTTCTGGGGGATGGGGTGGATTTCACAGTCCTACTCCTCTTAGAGAAAGTTGAATGAAAAAGTGTGGCTGGTATTTTTTTTGCTCAAATATCCCCCTGCTAATTTCACCTTTCTTAGTCTGCTTTCTGTCTCCCCTAATTGTTTAGCTTTTTTGTTTGCCGTTGTTATCAGACAGGTGCAGTTGTTGCATATATAAACATCTTTAGACGGAGTTACACTGACCCCGTAAAGTCCCTCTATTGTATTTGCAACACTTCCAAATGTTTTATGGTTTGTATGAATATTTGTTTTTTCATAACCCTTTCTGTCTTTTCGTTTACTAAAATGCTATCCACAGCAAGCACAATTCTCATGTTTACACACTTACATTGACCACATGACCTGCGCAGGCAGGTTAATGCAGTTTAAAAAAAAATAGCAATGATTTTCGGTGTTTGCATCGCAATCAAAATTTGACGTCATTTTCCCAACTATTCGACACGTGATTGGCTAGAACGTTTCGTCGACGTCAGATTTGAGCTTGTCACCAACAGCTTGTCACCACTGATCGGGCACCTTGTTATGATAGAAGTCAGTGTCTTCAGTTCGACAACAACACGTTAATATAGCTGTGGGTTGCTTATATTTTGAGGTACGTTAGTTTTAAATTGTTTTAGCATTCTGCCGAGGATCTTGCATATCTATTCCATTCACGATTATGAATGTAGTGTGAATAGAAAGCTGCATGTTTGACATGTTTACTTAAACAATGTGGTTATTTACGTTTCGCTATCAACATGATGTGGTCAGTCTGTTGAAACTTCCTTTGAAATAATTTTTCACGTTTATACCATCTTACTTGCTTATAAACATTCCAATCTTTATTGACTATTGACTATACAAAAATAACGTCGACATTTTGCAGACTGACCAGGGATGCATTCCTTCGGGTCAAATGTTAAATTTGGGAAACCATGATCAACCATGCAACATATTAAAGGAGTACAATTTGTTAAAATGCCCGATCAAAATGTATTTTTAAAGCTAAACTGAACTAAAAGATAACAAGATTTGTAGATTTACATTATGTTTGATTGTGAATTGTTCTTTGACTTAATCTTGCATGCGTTGTTTCTAACTTCGACTTGAAGGTCATCCAATGACGCATTATTTGTATTATCAAGAATTTTATTTTGTCCAGGTTCCTAAACTCTCAATGTATAAAACTTCCAACTGCTTTTGGATTGGTCCCTATGATTAAGTTCATTGAACCTTCAAATTTTCTTTCATTCTTGATGTTATATCCCATTGTCTGGTAGCTTCTGTCACAATAGGCTTTTTAAATATAAAGGTATCACTCAAAAGTATATGTAAATATAATGCATCTTTTTCAAATATGAGTTCACAAATGTTGAGACATCCATTAAAATATATACATTATATACACTGGATATTACAATATTTGTTCAATTTAAATTACGATAGCAACATAAGTTTACTGATCATTTACCCTTACATTTTATTCTTAACTGTGACCTCCAGGTTTTTGTTCCAAGGATAAAAACAGCGACGTTGCATAACATTTAAGCAGTATTGTATGACAGTATGTCTGCATAACACACACGTATGAAAGGCCTTCCTCAGCAATTGATGCCTTCGTCAATTTATCCCGGTCTCGCCTCCTTTCCATCTGTTGTGGGTATCCGGGGGTTTTCAACTCAAATTTTCCTTTTGATCCCCTTTTCCTCTCTAAATAAAAAAAATATATAAATAAATGACAAATGAAATGTACAATATTCGCTTATCCTGCAGAATTTACAGCTTCACTGGAACAGGGTGATTGAGCAGTGTGATAAGTTGGTGATTATCCTGACGGACCAGGATGATTAGGGAGAGGTTGACTTGTCGTTACTTTAGTTTTAGGTACTGTCTGTTTATCACTTGATTAGATAATTGTCATAGATAATACCTTAAATCGGTCATTTGATCAAGATTAATTTATAATATTTATAATTATTATATCTCATATACTTTATATAAGATATCTTATATACTTTATATAAGATATCTTATAAACTTTATGAGATATCTTATAAAAACGAAATTATATAAGATATCTCATATATTGAAGGAGATATCTTATATATTATAGGAGATATCTTGAAATTCGAATAAATAGTAAAACGACTTGACATAGTAAGCATTAAGTTATTATAAAAAGAAATTAAACACCTTTATTATTATTTTACTGAGATAAAGTTGTGTATTTTTTTATTTAGAGAGTACCATGGTATAAAATATCTACTGGTAAACACATTCCTGTTTATCATAACAATAAATCAACGAAATATGCAGTTTCTTTCGTATATTTTAAGAAAATGTCTGATGCAACAAGAAAAATCAATTTATTAAATGTGTGTAATCTATTTCAGAGGAAAGAAAAACTGGCTTTTCAGCCAATTACCAACATTACAAAATTGAGTGGAAGGTGTTGGGAAATTGTGGAGAAGAAATTAGATGGCAACAAAAATCTCAAGGCATCAACATTCAACTGCCTGACAGGACTGGTCGAAGAGACAGCCTTCAGATGTTTAGAAGTCCTAAAAGACACCGATGATGTTTCAAAAATGAAACACTTCTGCATAGAAAAGAAAATTTCGGATGTAATTTTTCTTTGTTAGTTTTCAAATCTTTATATTACGCATGTTCTGAAAAGTGCGGAGAAATTTGATAGGTTCTTTAAAAATATATATAACTTTACTAGCATTATAGGTTTGAGTAACTAATATGTGAGGTCCAGTTTTTTGTAATCAATTATTTTGAGTGACACCCTTACTCTTTTGATTACAAATTCTCTTAGATCTACAAACATTGATTGACACAATTTATCATTTATTGAGTACTGGTAAGTGTGCTATCAAATATTTTTTTGTAAACTAATAATATCACAAATCAGGTAACTGCTCTGCTAATTTAAAAAATGATTACAGTCTACCACGGTCTTCCCTAGGGATTTGTAAAGACAACTTTATGGATAGACTTTTCCCCTTGTAAATCCAAAAGCATTTACCCAGTAAAAACATTATGTAGAACACAAGTTTTCTTCAAATTTCGATATTTTTTCTGACATTTTTTTTCAGAAAACAACATTGAATTTTAAAATTTCGGATGATGTAATGAAAGTTTCATTTGGACAAAAAACACTTATTGGGAGCAAGGTTAGACTTAAAGTAAATAAAGAGGAACATTTGATGTCTCCAACAGATTTCAAAATGTTTTTTGAAGACAGCGGTAGGTTATTTTAAATCAGTTATTTCTCATTACAAGGTTGATAGTATTTTTAAAAATTTATATCATAGATTTATGTTACCATAATGCATGTTATATCAAAAAGAAGATGTGGTATGATTGCCAATGAGACAACTAGCCACAAAAGACAAAAAATGACACAAACTTTAACAACTATAGATCACCGTACGGCCTTCAACAATGAGCAAAGCCCATACCGCATAGTCAGCTATAAAAGGCTCCGATTAGACAATGATTCTATCAATATGATGATCTTCTGATCATAGAACTTCCATGTTCTGATCAAGCAATATCTGCCACATTAGCTCCTGTCGTAAAGCTATTTCGAATGCTATCAAAGTGTTCAGACCAGAGAGATGCAGACTAAATGACAAAACATTAAAATAGCTAATGATTATCAATAATGCAACGCTTAAACTATGCTTACATGAACATTTTACACATGTATAATATTGTTAAAAAATACCATGACGAAATGTAATGTGTTATTTAATTAATTACTTTATTAAAGTAATTGTAATTTAATTAATTACATTTCAAAAACAGTGCAATGTGTAATTGATGTAATTGACCATTTTTGCAATGTAATGTGTAATTTAATTAATTACATTCCAATGTAATTGACCCCAAGTCTGCCTACTACCGCTAAAAAGATAACAAAAACTTTTACAATTAGGCTTAATTTAGTATCTGGTGTCCAACTTTATGTATTAACACCATATTTGATGATCGCAGGTTAAAATAAAAGTAACATGTTTGCAATTGCAGGAAAGTGATTCCTCATCGGGTTCAGACTGCATCTCAGATAGTACTGAAAGTGATGTACCTGGCACATCAAAGCGCTCCAAGACCAAACTGAATGTTCCTGTTGCACTGTCCAAGAGGAAGAAGAATTCTACGTCAGTAAAGCGAGTGCGTGATTCTTCATCAGATTTGGAAAACATCGTAAGTGCCCCAACTAGATCGACAAGGTCGAATCCAGCGCCAAAACTGAATGTGTTTTTTCCCTTCTGCAAGAGGAAGCAGAAAAAGAGAAAAATAGTTAGAGAAACAGATACAGACGGGGAGGATGTAATTCCAATTAAGAAGACAAAGACCAACACCAACACACCACTCGCAAAAAATTCGACGAAATACAAACTACCAAAACGAGTGCGGGAAGCACGAAGTTGTCAGATATGTAGAAAAGCAGTCATTAACATATGGCGACATATGAAAATTGTACATAAAGTTCCCAATATACATAAACTAGACGCGATTAGAAGCAAGAAGGGATACATAATCAAAGGGTGCCCGTATAAAGGCTGCGTGGCTGTAGTGGACAGGTTAACAGACCACCTTGTCGGAAAACACAACCTTGTTAGAAAATCGTTACAAATTAAAAGACTGCTGATGAAAGCAGAGAGTGTACCCTTATCGTGTGACGTATCTGGAAAAAGGCAGAACATTAAGAAAGCCATAAAAAAGAGGACAAAATAGAACACATACCAATTAGCTTGGAGGACGAGACCGTCAAGGTAAAGAAAGAAGAGACGAGCACACTGAGCATTAAAATTGAAAAGGAGGAAATAATCGAAATTAGCTCAGAGGAGGAAAACTGTTGTGAAGAAATGTCAGATAAGAATAGTTGTGAACAGAGTTATAAGGAGACGAGTCTTCCCTATGGTATAATCTTTCTAATTTTTAAAAACTGTTATATTTTTTTCAGAATAAAAAGGAATTAAAGATATTCAGAATCACCCCACCATTTTTTGTTTGTTACTTATTTATATTTTTGTGTCATGAATTATTTTCCTTTGTTTTTTTTTTAGTTTTGCAAATTCGGTAGATTACTTTTCGGCCTTCGATTTTTGTACACTAAAAAGTTTTAAATTAAGTTATGTTTCTGGTAGGAATAATTTGCTTCTTTATTCCGTTGAATCTTATTATTGTTTAAAAAATTTCCTACAAGAAAAAAATATACATTTAACTTTTTAACTAACTACCTTAACCAGTCACTGGTGGGGTGGTGATGCGTATTTGAGAAACCGTACAAGTGAGTATAAGTCTAGAAATTTTAAGAGGGGTTGAGTAAATGTAAAAGTTAAAGTCCAATCCATTTGAAAATTAGAACTTATGTTCCCTATGGTATAATCTTTCTAATCTTTAATAACTGTTATATTTTTTTCAGAATAAAAAAGATCTTCAGTGGATGTCATTTTCTCACTTTCTTTCTTTTTTTAATAAATTGATATTTTTATTTTCTAAATTATGCCTACGTTTGAATCTCCTTATGGTTTTGTCTGTTTTTTTTTTTATCAAATTTTGAATTCACAGATGCTCTATTATTTTGTCAAAACAGTAATTTCGATGTTTCTAATGCTCAGGGTGAGAAATTAATTTTAATTGTATATCTGAATCCTATTTGGTACTCTCGCCCAAGGTGACACTTGCTGTCACAAGTAATATTTTTCACAATTACATGTTTGCAAATTCATTCCTGTTCCTTTGCATATGCAGTTTTTGTAAAGTTTCTAATATTCTAATCACAAAAATACTCTGATTCAGAAATGGCCAAAGCATTTAAAGATATTTCAAGTGCACAACCTCCAATTATAACTGTAATACCCATTAACTTTGACATGGATAGCTGGGACAATGAAGGTGAAACACTTATTGTTAGCTGTGTGGAAAAAATTCATAACTTGTTATCTAAAAGGCATCACATATCAACCCTAGTTAGAGACTTATTGATTGATTGTTAGTTGCTTAACGTCCAGTGACAAATATTTCATGCATATTCTGGACGAGAACATGTTCACAATAAATACAATAGAGGCCATAAGGGATGATTGTCGGGGAAATTTGGACTGCCACTAGAAAATGAGGGTATATTGGATAGGGACATCAATTTTGCCTTGCAACAGGCCACCTACGGACCCCTCGAAGAGTTGTTGCAAGGGTTCTTAACGTGCAAAGAGCGTGGCACTCTCTTTAAACGAGGCATCGGATTTAAGGTCCCCCTTCTGACCGGACGTGACTGCGAACTTGATACATTCCGCATAGCCAAACGGACGCCCCACTTCGGCAAGCGTTTAATTGCCGGTCGGGACAAGACCAAGTTACCATATGTATATACCCCAGTCACCCTTGGGGTGTGTTAGAGACTTTTAAGAAGATTTCAAAATGATGAACTGACAGTATATGCAGCTCTAAAGGATGCATCCTTTACACCAATATTTGGCCAGGACGAGGCAAAAACTTTTTTCAGCGAAAAAATAAAACAATTCATCACAGAAATAAGAAGATCATATAGGGAATTCATAACAACTGAATCATAGATATATGTAGATAGTGCCACAGAAGAAATACACACAATTTGGCAAGAAACAACAGAAGAGACACAAAGCCGAAACAAAGACAGTTCCAGGACAATAGTAAAACTCAACAAGAGGATTAGACAATTAACAAAAGAATGGGCAGAAAAATACAGTAGAGCAAGTAATGAACCAGTACGGGAAAGTAAAACAAAAATGAAAGATGTCAAGAAAGAATCAGAAAAAGAACGAACAAGACAAAGAAAACAGCAAGAACAAACACAAGGTGATAGGGAGATGCAGAGATTAAAAAGAGAATTGGATGACTTAAAAAAACATGGTCGAAGGAACTATATCTAGATTGATTGATTGATTGTTTGTTGCTTTACGTCCAGTGGCAAATTTTTCATGCATATTCAGGACGAGAACAAGTTCACAATAAATACTATAAGTAGGTCTTGAAATAATAGAGGTCATCTAGGAAGATGTTCGGGGAAATTTGGACTGCCACTGGAAAATGAAGGTATACTGGATAGGGACAGAAATTTTGTCTTGCAACAAGGCCACCTACGGACCCCTCAAAGAGTTGTTGCAAGGGTTCTGAACATTCAAAGAGCGTGACACTCTCTTTACACGAGGCATCGGATTTAACGTCCCCAATCTGACCGAACGATGCGATGAACTGCGAATAAGTCCCAAGGGGTCATCCCCACTCCGTTTAATTTGAGAATGTGCTATTATTTTGTAAACGGTCCAGATTCCCACCCTAAACCACATATTTTGTTGGAAGGGACAATAAAACAAATGAAATAAAATAATAGGGAAGTCACTAGGGGGTCAACACACCCACTCTTGTTTGAAAACTTGTAAACGGTCAACATCCCTACCCCTTAACCATATATATTCTTCAATGGGACAATACCACTAATCCAATGAAATTAAAGGGAAAATCCTTGGGTCACACCCACCCTGTTCAATTTCAGAATGTGCTATTATATTGTAAACGGTTTAGATCCCCACCCCTAAACCATATATATTCTTGTAGGGGCAATAAAACAAATCAAATGAAATGTAGGTAAATTCTCTGGGGGTCAGCACCAACCCCTCCTGTTTGAATACTTGTAAATGGTGGAGATCCCCACCCCTAAGCCATATATTTTCTTGTATGGGAAAAAATATCAAATCAAATGAGTATGGAACCATATGATTGGCGAGTAACGGGAGCTTTGTTTGGGAGACTTCGTAACAGCATCCTGTTACGATTACTTCTTGTTTATTTATATGACAACAAAGAGTATTCTCATTTTGGAAAGTATAATAATATTTACAGTAAAAGAGTAAAGTCCTTTCACTGAAACAAAATGATGAAATGTCTAAATAAATGAAAAACTTGTTTTGTTTATTCTATTATGAAAAATAGAAAGTTATAGTTTCATTCTAATACTTGTATATGCAAACAATTGAATTGTATACCTTTGTGGTGTACATAGATAGCAGTATGCTTATATTCGCAAATTTATAATATAAACAATTTCTGTTAAAGTTTTTGTTTTCTTTTTTTACGACTTGCTCTGTACAATTATTCAGTCCACTATATAAAAGTCAAGTTATCCACTAGAATATTTCTGCAATTTTTTCAATCTGTTCTTCAAAGATCTTCATCCGTACATCTTTATTGGATGGAGCGATTCAAATTAGAAGATTAAGCAAGTTTAATTGGACAACCAAATTCTTATATTTTTTTTCATTCGTTCCTTTTTTCATTTGATAATTACATTATTTACATTGTTGCATTTATATGATCAAGTTCTTGTGCATCAAAGATTGTGATGATATGACTCCTTTTTGCATATATTCATTATGTTGAAATTTCCCTTTTCTATTAAATTTTGGAAAAAAACGTTCCATTTCAAATTAATAAAAAAAAGTCGCACTATGGAGAAAAATATCAACCTTAATTAAAGTTTTCTGTTTAGTATTGATCTGTTGAATGATGACCATGAAAATTGAGATGTCTGACCTACTAATACTCAAAACTAAAACAAATATCAATGAAGAGAGCAATAAAATGACTATTTTATAATGTTGATGATTTTAATGATAAACGTTCATCTGAATATTCATTGTTTGTACTCTTATGTAAGGGCTTTGTGTCTAGATAAAGGCAACAGTAGTATACCGCTGTTCAAAACTCATAAATCCATGAACAAAAAACAAAATCGGGGTAACAAACTAAAACCGAGGGAAACGCATTAAATATAAGAGGAAAACAACGAAACAACACCAAAACTCACAGAAACGGACCAAGCATTAGACAAAATCCTACGAGAATAACACATACAAGATCTAAACCCAATACATGAATTTGGGATAAACAAGTACCGTGCCACGTCTTATCTTAAATATCTCAAAAATAAGAGAAAACAAACGACACAGCATTTAAATGCAACACACACATAAACGAACAATTATATAACAATGGCTATCTTCCTGAGTTGGTACAGGACATTGTTAAAGGGGAATAAAAATGGTGGGTTGAACCTGGTTTTGTGGCATGCCAAACCTCGCACTTTAATGGTAAAGTTAAATATAACATTGAAAAGACAATACAAATAAATAGGAGAACATAATAGACAAAGAAACACATGATTAATAGATATCAAAAAGAATCAGGTTTAAAATTCATTACGTCAAAAACGCGCCTCGTCAACACAAGACTCACCAGTGACGCCCAGATATACAAGATCGATGGTGAAAAAAAGTACAAAGTTGTACAGCACTGAAGATCAAAGTTAAAAAAGGTGTGCCAAATCTGTGAAAGGAATCAGAGCTTTGCATGAGGGAGATTCATTCCTTAATGATATATATATATGTTCTTATGTTGTTGTTTTTTCAGAGATCCACCTGTGGGAACTTTACCTTTCCTGTATTTATGACTAGCTAAGCATTTGATAAAGGTAAATGTTTTTTTTTTCTATTATTGGTGGTAATCAAAAGTACCAAGATTATAATTTTATACGCCAGACGCGCGTTTCGTCTACATAAGACTCATCAGTGACGCTCAGATCAAAATAGTTAAAAAGCCAAATAAATACAAAGTTGAAGAGCATTGAGGACCCAAAATTCCAAAAAGTTGTGCCAAATACGGCTCAGATAATCTACTCCTGGGGTAGTTTTTCGAAAAATTCAAAGTTTTGTAAACAGAAAATTTATAAAAATGACCATATAATTGATATTCATGTTAACACCGGAGTGCTGACTACTGGGCTGGTGATACCCTCGGGGACGAAACGTCCACCAGCAGTGGCATCGACCCAGTGGTGCAAATAGTTTAAATAGAAAACGCTTGTATCAAGTCAAGAATATGACAGTTGTTATCCATTCGTTTGATGTGTTTGGACTTTTGGTTTTGGACTTTCCTTTTTTTGAATTTTCCTAAGAGTTCATCATTTTTTGTGTTTTCACTTTGTATTATTAACAAACACAACTTATATTTCAAAATTAAGAATGAACACGAATGCAACCACTTTCATTTAAGACGGAGACCGTCTAAAATTTTACATTAATTGTGAAGATTTCAGTAATTTAGCATGACTTAAACTATGCTAGATCCCGATATATATATATATTCATTGTATTGTCAAACACAGCCCAAATGTATGTATCAGAAGCATTCTACTTTCCAATAAATAACTGAAACTTTACATTTTAAGTACTGTTCCATCTAAGGGGCAGGCAGAGCATGGTACATTGATATCACAAAATTGCATCTTAAGTTATCTTTTAATAACACCTTACCCATATCATTATTTTTCATTGTCCAAATCTTTTTTTATTTTTCACCGTTTCCATGGTAACGCAAGATAAGGTAATACTGCTTGAAAGGTCAATAAAACCATAAAAATACACTAATTTGATCATATGTTTAATGCAATATAATCAAATACAGTTAAGAAATGGCAACAACAACTTAATTTTATGTTAAATATTTACATTTAAGAATGCATTTCTGTACATGAACCTCTCCTATCTTACTTTTTATGTTAATACCAACGTTTTCTATTGAACATATAATCAGAGAAAGCGAAATTGTCCAAGAAGGGTGTTTTTTGACATTTTTGAGCAACAGTTTCAAGAACAAACACATTCACACTCAGGAACATTTCATTTATTGTTATTTAAAAAAAATGTTGTTTCTGAATATTTCGATGAAAAAATAAAATCGTGTTTTTTTATTTTTTACGGGGGGAAAGTTTATCAAAATAACATCAAACTTCGCAGTACACCAAATAACCATTTTGACCTTGAAATTGACAATTAAAAAAATATTTACTTTAGTAAACTGAATCAAAACATTTGTCAATCAAATACTTCAGTTATCAATTCTGTTAATTGTTTTTAACTTTTGATGACCTTGACCTTAATATAATGACCTTCAACATATT
This sequence comes from Mytilus edulis, assembly GCF_963676685.1. NCBI lineage: Eukaryota > Metazoa > Mollusca > Bivalvia > Mytilida > Mytilidae > Mytilus > Mytilus edulis. Next base: position 26,482,089 of record NC_092354.1, read on the forward strand.
GCCTAACTGCTAAAATTTCAGAAAAAATTGGAACATCCGAACTCTTTTTTTGCCTTTTTACAATGTCAATACAATGCTTCATTCAATGAAGACCAGCAAAAGAACATGAACTTGGTTAGTTAGTTAATGGCAACACAAACAATCATTTTTTTTCTACGGTGTGAGTATTGGAAAGATTAAAAACTAGAGGACCACAGCCTAAATAGCTCAACTTGAGGCAAAAAATTAAAAAAATCACTTTTTTATAATTAACATTCCATATGCCATAATCCAAAAGATCATAAACTTTGTTAGAATTATAAGTTAATGGCAACACAAAAAATCAGTTGTTTTCTAGGGTGTGAGTAGTTGAAAGATTTTAAATTGGAGGTCCACAGCCTAAATAGCTAAACTTGAGGCAAAACAAAAATATCAAAATTCACATTTCATATACCATAATTCAAAAGATAGTCACATTGTTATGATATCTTAAGGGTGTGTAGTTTCCATCTTTCTTATTTATTTAATCTTACTACACCTTGCATCAAGCTACTATATACATTGTACTTATCTATAATAGCTTAGGAGGAAAGGTAAAATTTGGGAAAATCACAAAACTTTGAAATTTAAAAAAAAACAAAAAACTGAACATTTGTTGAATTTCAGATATTTATTAAAGGTAACCAACCATCTTTGAAGTTTTGTCCTAAAATATTCTGAGACAAAGACAGTTGAAGGTCTTGACAAATGCTACAATGTAAGACAATGACATAAGTCTGCAATGTGACTGTATTTGACTTCCTATCAGACTTTGTTTGTCATTATCATTGAATGACACAGGGCTTTAGTTTTAGATGGGCTTAATCCTGCCTTCACTTTTTTCGTGTTTAAAAGTCTGACGATAATATGTTAGACAGCTTTATTCAGGAGATAAAGTGACAATTATTTTTTTGGTATGTCACACAGGTAATGAAAAGTAAAGTTGTCGTTTACAGTGTGAAGAGGTGCAGCTAACAATATCTACACGAAAAAAAAAGAATTGTCGGAAGTGCTCAGAAGATGGTGCGTAACTCCTAGAAAAAAAAATTGAATCGCAATTTTCCGTCAATATGCACAACTACAAAGTATGTCCTTATTATGTGAAAAGGTTTCGTGAAATTCTGTTGTGTGGTTTGAGAGGAGTAGCGATGACAAACTGTTGCAGTAGTACATTAAAGTAAATAAGTTCAAAGAGGCGTAACTCCTAGACAAAAAATTGAGTGGCAATTTCACGTCGATATGCAAAACTACATAGAATGTCCTTATTATCTGAAAAGGTTTCGTGAAATTCTGTTGTGTGGTTTGAGAGGACAAACTGTTGCAGTAGTACATTAGAAATAGAGAGCTAATCGCATTTGAATGTGTTCATGCACATAACATTTTTTAATAATATACTCTGGTATTAAAAATGCAACACTTTAGTCCCGATGTTCTTAATTTCTAGATTTGTTCTCCCTGGAGTGGAGAAAAACACAACCACAGTGCCATCCAGGGTCAACGGGGCTAATTGATAAATTAAACTCTTGCCATAGCCTGTTGGCAAAATTGCAAGAATCTCTAGGTTTGTCGCTTGAAGTAATTTCAAAAGTTCAACTTGATTTGTTTTCAACTTAATATTTGGCGTTAATCCTAGTCGAAGGAGATGATTTTCATTGCCAAATTACTCAAACCTTCCGCTAAACAAATTTCGACAGTCCTCGGTAGGTGATGTATCGGGCATCGAATTTTGCAGAGAATCCTGAATGCTTGTCGGCCAAACTTCCTCATGGGGTCAGACAATGTATGGCAGAGGTCATTTTAAGTGTAGTATTGTTTTCAGACTAAGTAATTTATTGACTTGTTGTTTGTCTTCATAAAAGGTATAAAAATTGTGTTAAAAAAACGATTTAAGAAGTTAATACAATTATATTTCATTTCTATTTCTTTTGTAATAAATAAGTGAAACTTAATTATCATTTATTAATGAGCACAATACAGTTTTTGTTTAACTAACCTTGTGATTAGGGGTGGTATGGACGACTATTAATTGTTCTTGTCTTAAACTCATCAAGTACTACACAAAGATCAGCATTATTAGATTCCTTGCCGTTATGAGTTCCGAACTACGGGAAAATACCGCGTCACTTTTGCGGTGATCAATTTTATGGTTAGCATTAATTTCAGTTTTCATTTCTTCTTTGGATAAAACCCTTTTGTGATTAGTTATTCTGTGGTACAATGCACAGGTATCAGCATCATAAAGAAAGTTGGCCAAATATTTTCTTACACTTGTCTCACTCATTTGTAAACTTATCTGCTCTTTTGTTTTTATAGCACCCCAGCTGTTTTCATCCAATTTCTGTTTACAAATTAAATTCACCTCTTCTGAACGACCAAAAGTGTTCCAGATTCGGATCATTTGTTTCTCTTTTCTTTCTTGTTTTGTCAAGTATAAATCCTTCATCTGGATAATTATTAGGTTTAACGGCAACGGCACTTCTATATTTTTGTTTATATAAATGGCTTATAACGTCATGATAGTTAACGTTCCGAACATAAACAATTTCACGGAAAAACGCACTTTAGCGTATTAAGGCATCGAGCTTAAAAGAGGGACGAAAGATACCAAAGGTACAGTCAAACTCATAAATGTAAAACAAACTGACAACGTCATGGCTAAGCATGAAAAAGACAAACACAAAAACAATAGTACACATGACACAACATATAAAACTAAAGAATAAACAACACGAACCCCACCAAAAACTAGGGGTGATCTAAGGTGCTCCGGAAGGGTAAACAGATCCTGCTCCACATGCGGCACCCGTTGTGTTGCTTATGTGATTACAAATCCGGTAAATAGTCTAATTCGGTAGGTCAAATTCATGAAAGGGAAGGGGATTGTAGTTACGACGTAAGGAACATATTCGATATCATTTGTGAAACGGTTATTCCATAACGGTCAACCAACTCGTGATGGCGTCCGTAAAATTTACGAAGGGATGATTTCAACTTCACCATTTGGAACTCTTGGTTTGATAACTTCCTTGTGAGCAGTAACCCTATATCAAGAAAATCATGATAGGAAAAGCAAGCACGGGAATATCGTATCAATTGGGAGATATATACCCCGTATTCAGGTGCTGCTACTTAGAATTGGAAAGTTCACAATTGGAAAGCTGAAATCATCTCTTCTGTCGTAAAGTTTTGTCTTCAACCGACCCTCATTGTTAATTTCTAGATGCAAGTCAAGATATGAAGCCGACTTAACTGTATCTGTAGTATCCTTTATCTCCAATTCGATGGCTTAAGCGTGTTCTACTTAATATGACATTCCATCGCATTTTAGCGTGACCATCGCACTTTAGAGTCCTACATATATACATTTTCATTTTCAGTAGTTGTCATTAGCTGGTGTGGTTCAAGAATATTAATTGTTTTGCATGACTTATACTGTTCTGTTTCCCTTTTGCAGTAGTGTTACACTAGTAATTTATGGGGCCTTTCATTGAATGCTGTTCGGAGTGAGCAAAGGCTCCTTGTTAAGGGCCGTACTTTGGTCTTTATTAACATGAATAGTTCACTTTATACAAGTCTCACTGGTTTTCATACAAAATCTTATATCTAATAAATGATAATTTTTCAATTTGACAGGACATTAAGTCTGAAGTCATAAAATCATTATTATTAAAATTAAAATGTGAAGTACTTCCAAAATACTAAAACAATTGCAGTATTCATTATCATAACAAACATGTTGATAAATGTCCGAAAATTACAATTTTGCCTTGATTATAAAAGTTATTGTAACAAGAAATTATATATATATACCCTCTACTTTCACTTAATTCGATTTTGACACATGTTGTACCTATAAAATGTTATCTGATAAGAGTCGATTAAACTCGGGACGGACCTGGTGTTTCCGAATCTACTTTCTCACGAATAACATAGGGAACCAGTGTTTATTAACAAGTCTTTTTTTTAGTAGCATTGTCATTTGTATGACTTCTTTTCAAATTTTCAATTTCATTGTTAGCCCCCACTTTTAATTAAAAAAAAATGGCTGACTCCACGGCCTTCGAACCAGCTCACTCTATTACTCCTTAGGCTGTAATCTGGTTATCACATCTTTATCTTTGAGATGTGTCATTTCATCATCTTTTTGTTTAGATCATCTAGAGTTGATATGGTCAGTCTTACTACAATATTCACATAGTTTCAAGATCTAAATTTGCTGTTCGTTTCTTCTTTTTTGGGAGAATTTTGGTTTTCTTTATAACTATTTCTTTCTAAGTACTTTTTTGAAAGATTTGAATTTGTTCTAAATCACACTGAAATATAGATCCCTTTACTTCTCATGTATGTGCACAAAATACACATTAAACTGTTTGAAAAAAAGAATATTTTTTTAAGAAGTTTATTTATGAATGGATGTCACTAAAGGGATTTTTGGAGATGTTTGAAATATGGTTAAGGATAGATGACTATTTAAGTGTATTGGTCATACTAGAATAACACACGAGTATCTTTTAAAAAATGAAGATGAACCACAATGTGTACCTTGCAACTGCAAGTATACTATTACACATGTTTTAATTAATTGTATTGACTTTGCTGATTTCGTAAGAAGCATTTCAATGTCGATAATATGTATGATTTATTCAATAATGTTCCATTAACAAATATTGTTGCATTTTTAAAAGAAATTTGAATTTATTATAGAATATAAAAATGTTATTATATTTAAATCGTTTTTAATTTTTATCACGTTATTTTACTGTTGATTTTTATTTGTAAATAATCAATTTGCTTAAGTCAAGAATTTTAGTATACTAATTTTTTTTGTTTGTCTTATTTGAAAAATATGCTATAAATTGTAAAAATATTTGAATTAGCTCTCGCCGCGATATAGCCTTTTGTGCTTAATTCTCATTCGATAGCTAACAATGATTCATAAGGTACAAGAAAAAAAATTAAATCTTAAACATCGTCATCCTAGTCTCTTTTTTTACCTCCGAGGCGCCCTCACGTTAGTCCTACTACCCGCACCCATTGAGTTTTTATACTAACGTAAGTCCCTGTTCCACAAAAAAAAATCGTGAATAGTCATGCATTGCTAGTTTAATTACCTTTGATTTTTCTGGGAGATTTTGAATCTTGTCAAGTGTACATTGTTTACTTGTTTCGTTTGGTTGTTCTTTGCATGTGAAATCTAAAGACCGCAGCACATTCAATGAGGATGTTCTCTTTTCCAATACATCATTTTGTGAAGTGTCTCTTTCACTCGGTACTTGAGAAATTCGCGGCAATTTAACTGGCAATTTAACTGGCAACTTCTGGGTGCTGTCTGATCGGAATTGAGAATGGTTTCCAACGTCGAAGCAGACAAACTGTTGAAAAGTTTTTCTATTTGAGCTATTAATACCATCAAAGTAATTGTTGTTTTGTTGAGAAGCATTGATGGTTGATTGACACTTCTAAAAGATTACCGCTGATTTCATCATCGTTTAACGTTTCTGCGTTTCGTTTAGCCATGTTTGCTCAGTAAATGGCGGGAATTTAGAAGTCAAAGTTCCTTCTATCGGAACACCTCGCTGTTTTTCTTTAAAAGTTTGCATCCTTTAATCCGAATAGTGCAGTAATATCGATCGCATTTTATTTATCATGCGTATTTTGTGATAGAGAAATTCTTACGATAATTCTTGGCATCTTCAAAATTCTAAAATTACATAAATCCCAATGTTGTACAATGTTGAGCTAATATTACAAATGCATAATGTGAAAAGCTAGATGAACAAATGTATAATAAGAGCTAATGTGATTGGGCTAGACATAGTACTTATATATGCATAAATGACTGAATAATAGCCAACGATAAATCCTTCATGCGATGGATCATATAATTATGATACAGTTCACTTCAAAATTTAATATATAACAAGTCTAAAAGGGTACAACATCACCAACTATAACAATATAAAAAAACAATATGTTAATATTTCATAACAGTATCACGATGTGTAATGAATCATGTCAATCTATTTTGATTATACAATCTTGAAATTTAATCAATTGAACATTTAAATCAAACATCAGAGACTATGGTACAATTTGAACTTTTACCTATTTACCGCTTATGATAATAAAAAATATATCACCTGATTAAAATACTATAATGGGGAATAATGTGACAATGATTGAATTTAGCAGTGTTAACCCTGTGATATTGATGAAATTTTCATTGCTGTTCTTTTAGTAAAGAGTGAAAATGAACCCGAACGTCATTATGCAGTCGACTTTGGTTCAGATGATAAATTACCATCATGTTCATGTGATGACTTCCAAAAGTACTTTTTGCCATGTAAAATTTTTTTTGCTGTGCTGCGTAACACCCAATATTGTTGGAATTACTTAAGCTCTAGTTATATTCAAAGCCCATATCTACAACTTGATACAGAATTTCTGTCATCAGGAGCATTAGAGGTGTCTACTGAAAATATAGATCAAAGTGAAATGTTGGAGTTGCTAGAAGTTCAACCGGATTATTCTGAAAGTGATCTACCTCATTACTTTCTAAGTTTCGTGAGAATTTAAAGAAAATGGACGACCTGAGTTTTCTCTCACAAAGCTCAGATGTGCTAAATAATATAAACATTGTTTTGGAAGAACTAATTACCAAATTAAAATCCACGGTTGAAAAAATTGACAGTCTTCCTCTCCACAATGGTAAATCATCAACATTAACCTCTACTGTTCGAACATTACCACAAAGAAAGAAAAAGAAAGCAGCAAGGAAGAAAAATGTCACAGCTACCATACTTTCTGTGAAAGGTAAGTTTGATGTTCTTACCCTTAATCATAATGTAAATCAAGTTATAAGAGGGAAAAATATGATTCTGTGACATAATCACTTAAACAATTAAAGAACCTTAGTGAGCACGCTCACATACCCCACGTCCCTACATTGTCATTGGGGGAATTAAATAAGTGTAAGAAACAAAAATTGTATCAGAACAATTAATTTCCTGCCATTATGCACATCTAAATAGTATGTCCTTATTATCTACAAAATTTCATGAAAGTCTGTTGTGCGGTTTCAGGGGAGTTGAGATTAAAAACTGTTGCAGAAGTACATTGAAGCAAATAAGTTCAAAGGGGCGTAACTCTTAGAAAAAAAACTGAATCACAATTTCCCGTCGATATGCACAACTACATAGTATGTCCTTATTATCTGAAAAAGGTTTCGTGAAATTCTGTTGTGTGGTTTGAGAGGACTTGCGATGACAAACTGTTGCAGTAGTACATTAAAGTAAATAAGTTCAAAGGGGCGTAACTCCTCGAAAAAAAATTGAATCGCAATTTCCCGTCGATATGCACTACTACATAGTATGTCCTTATTATCTGAAAAGGTTTCGTGAAATTCTGTTGTGTGGTTTGAGAGGAGTTGCGATGACAAACTATTGCAGTAGTACATTAAAGTAAATAAGTTCAAAGGGGCGTAACTCCTAGAAAAAAAATGAATCACAATTTTCCGTCGATATACACAACTACATAGTACGTCCTTATTATCCGAAAAGGTTTCGTGAAATTCTGTTGTGTGGTTTGAGAGGAGTTGCGATGACAAGAAACAGGACTGACTGACGGACGGACAGGTCAAAAACATACCCTCTGCAACTCGTTGCGTGGGGTATAATAAGTCAACATTGATAGAGAATTTGTAATGTTTTTATGTCTAAATATTCATGCAGATATGCATATGATAACTGTAATAACAAAATTACCTTACAGTGATCTGATTCAAAATAAAAATTCCTAGTCCAAATAAAATGATCAAATAGATCATCAAATACGAGGTTGATATATGGATACTGCAATGGTCCTGACTCATGGAACAGTCATTTCAAACAAAATATCATAAAGGGCATATAATCAGTAAGAGTTTCATAATGAAGAAAAGTTGGCAGCTTTGTCATTTTTTTTCCTGAGAAAAACTACCTTGGTGTACAAGAAACTACAGAGAACACTCCAGCAGATAATTAATAATAATATTGATTGATTGATGGTTGCTTAACGTCCAGTGGCAAATATTTCATGCATATTCAGGACGAGAACAAGTTCTCAATAAATACAATAGGTAGGTGGATACAAAAGAGGCCATCTGGGATGATGCTCGGAGAAAGTTGGACTGCCACCGGAAAATGAGGGTATATTGGATAGGGACAGAAATTTGGCCTTGCAACCGGCCACCTACGGACCCCTCAAAGAGTTGTTGCAAGGGTTCTTAACGTTCAAAGAACGTGGCATTCTCTTTACACGAGGCATCGGATTTAACGTCCCCCTTCTGACCGGACGTGACTGCGAACTTGATACATCCCGCACAGCCAAACGGACGCCCCACTTCGGCAAGCGTTTTACTGCCGGTCGGGAGAAGACCAAGTGACCATATTTCTATACCCCAGTCACCCTTGGGGAAATTAATAATAATAAGGTCACCTCCCCATATACAGTCCTATAGTGACAAATTCCACTTATATATATATAGTTTTTACCTTTCGGAGTACAGTGATGGAATTTGTCACGACTATTTTAAGGTGTGGCCTTACCATTATCCAGGTAATAATATCTACATCACAGGTAAACATTTTAAGTCAAAAGATGGACCCTCTGTAATGGTAGTCTTCACATTTTTTATCTCGTCTAAAAATACATTGTTTCGGCAATTTAAAAAAAAGACACTGTAGAACAATGACCATTAATTACATGAAATACATGATTATAAGGGTTAGAATATAAATTTCAGGATAAACTGGAGCTGGGTTTGAATTTGATCTTCAATCTGATTGCAATTTCTTCATTGTTTTTGTCCTTATTTATGATGTATTTCAACATGAATAATATATTGTCACCTTCGGAAGTACTCGATTAACACCTGTGAAACCAAAACTGTTAAAAATGAGATATATATATATATATTTATAAAAGTAACTATTTGTTTTTATGTCTGTACTAATTATCATGCACATTTTATATAAATAATATATAAATATATGTTTAATATTTATTTTTCCAGTATTCGTCAGGTTGCATTGGTAATGTAACACATCGCTTTGGGTACTCAGTCATATTTGCATATAGTAGTTTTCTAGCTCTTTTATATCTGTACTTATTTCCATTTATAATCCTTATATTCCTCTTTTTCTTTGTAGTTAATTATGTACAGTAATTGAATACAATTATAGCTTATAGTTTACAATTATCACTTAATATTAATACACACTCTAATATTCTATGTTCATAATAAAGGTTTGGTTGGTTCAAATTGATCTCAAATACAATTGTCAATATATATTAGAAAGTATCTCTGTCAGATTACCGATTTGAGGTAACTACAAATACAATTATCAATGCATATAAGAAAGTTGTCTTGGTCAAATGTCCGATAAAGTTGTCTTGGTCAAATGACCGATTTAAGGTAACTTCAATTCCAATTATCAAAAAAAATGTCAAATTTACAGTAAAATGTCGAGAAATCATCAAAATACCAATATCAGATTTGCTTTTGTATTATTTACAACTATCCTCAGAATATGGTCAATTTAAGATAACATCTGAATAAATTATACAAAAAGTGGTAAAATTTTATAATGAAGGTTTGATTGGTTCAAATTGAATTTATATACAACTGTCAATACATATTAAAAAGTATATCGGTCACATGACCAATTTAAGGTTACATCAATTACAATTATCAATACATAATAGAAAATTGTCTTCGTCAAATGACCGATTTAAGGTAACATCAATTACCTTTATCAAAAAAATTGTCAAATTTACAGTAAAATGTCGAAAAATCATCAAAATACCATTATCAGATTTCCTGTTGTATTGTTTACAATTATCCTCATAATATGGTCAATTTAAGGTAACATCTGAATAAATTATCCAAAAAGTTGTAAAATATATTGAAAATTTTTACAATTTTATAGTAAAGGTTTGGTTGGTTCAAGTTGACTTCTAATACAATTATCAATACTTATTAGAAAGTTACCATCAAATCCAGTGCTACCCCAAGGGTGACTGGAGTATAGAAATATGGTCACTTGGTGTTCTCCCAACCGGCAGTAAAACGCTTGCCGAAGTGGGGCGTCCGTTTGGATGTGCGGGATGTATCAAGTTCGCAGTCACGTCCGGTCAGAAGGGGGACGTTAAATCCAATGCCTCGTGTAAAGAGGGGTCCTTAGGTGGCCTGTTGCAAGGCAAAATCTTTGTCCCTATCCAAGATACCCTCATTTCCAAGTGGCAGTTCAAATTTCCCCGACCATCATCCCAGATGGCCTTTATCGTGTCAACCTACCTATTGTATTTATTGTGAACTTGTTCTCGTCCTGAATATGCATGAAATATTTGCCATTGGACGTTAAGCAACCAACAATCAATCAATCAAATCCAGTGCAAACAGGCATGTATACATCATCCAATCCATCACAAAACTTTATGCATATACCACCAAGTCGAGGGCAGAATGTGCATCTAAATCCTACGCACAGTTCTATGCATATAGCACCAAACCCAGCCACATTGCATTGGCAAATGAATATACCATCAGCATATCATCTCCCCACAATGTATGGAATACCAACAGGAACTTGCAATCCCCTTAGTGCAATGAATGCTGCAACGCAGAATACACATGCCACCTTGCCTCATCCCCCTGAATCCAGCAGACCAGTCACGATCAACAGACAACAAAACCCTCATCGTATGTCACAGAACAGAGATGAGATACGGATAAATCCACAGCAGTTAATAAAGCAAGAACCTGTCCCCCATAACTATACCATGAAAGAAGAAATCGTACGAAATCCTAATAACCAACTGAAGGATGATAAAACAAACAGCTACTAGCAAAATTCAAAAGCTGACGACAAAAAAGGAAACTGCCAGCAACATCAAACATTTAATGAAACGTCTTCTTATAACGCTTTATATGATCAGAGCAAGGAATCATCTCAAATAAATGAAAGACTAAGTGATCAGGAAAAGAGAAACAAATTAGTACACAAACAGAGGAGAAAATATAAAAGAAGCCAATAGCAAGCCCATATCGAATAGGGAAATTCATGAAAACAGCACGACGACTTTAGGCATGAATACAAAGGAGTACCATTTTCGTCTCAACAGCTGAATATTTCAGAATAACCAAAAAATCCTGTAGAGATGTTAATCTAAGAACCTTTCAATACAAATGTCTGCATAGAATCATTGCAATTAATACCTTTTTATACAAAATCAAATTAAAAGACACCAATATGTGTTCTTTTTGTACACTTTGTGAAGAAACCATTGAACACCTTTTTTTTGAAAGCCCAATATCTTTCGTACGGAATATGCATGAAATATTTGCCACAAGAAGTTAAGCAACCAACAATCAATCAATCAATCAAAGGCTATTATATAGGGTGTCGGGACCAAATGCTCCCTAGCACATTAATGGCAACCATAAACTTATAAGGTAAATAACTTATATGAAAACCATACTCTGATCACCAACTGGTATATGTAATCTGAATAAAATCAAAAAAATGTACTTAATTCATTTAAAGTTTTCAATATTTTAAAAGAATGTATGACCAATGTACGATAGTAGTTTTTGATGAAGTTAAAAGTCCAATCAACTTGAAACTTAGTACACATGTTCCCTATTGGTTGATCTTTTAATTTTTAAAGCCAAATTAGATATTTTTACCCAATTCACAGTCCATATAAAAATACCCTGAGGTAAACATTTATACATGTTTATGACCATTCGGGTCAAGCAGCACAACGTAAGAAATCATAAAAGATAGAGGTATAATACAAGTCCGAAATTTGTACCTAATTTCCGGGCGTGGATGTGGTATCCTCCCAAGGTGAATTAAACATTAGGACTCGGATGGATAGGTGTGACTGACAAAGCTTTTGCTCAAAAAGTGAGAGCGTACTCATTATAACTGGGTGTATAGAGCCTCTCTCAATCGTTTTATTATAGTCTTATAATGTAATTCTTGCTTCTTATCCACTTCTTCTTCGATTGAAAAGTATGATTTCTGCTAAACACATTTTTGAAAATTCAACATATTGTTCTTGATGAAAGATACCTGTGGTTTTTTTTTATCTTTTCAGAAATTAATTTTAAGTAATTACTCAAAGTCACGACATCTTCTGCCAAAGGTAGTAATTGAGATTTGTTATATCTATTTTTTTCTAATGTAGCTAGAGCTTTTGAAGAAATTTCAACCATCCACGCTATTTTATACATTTTAAAAAAGTGTCCGCAACATTTGCCTCTTCATTATTCCCTTTAACTTTGGATTTAAAGTACATATCTTGCGCACATTTCTTAATAGAAAGTCCAATTTTCAATGCAAGTGGTGGTATCTTGAATTCTTTAGTTTCAGAATAAGACAAAGACATACTTTTTACACACTGGATAAATATGTTCCAGTTACTACAAATGAGGCCTTCAGCAATTGAGGACATATTGTTTTCCGTTACTTTCATTGAAAGTCTTCCCAACTCTCCCATTTTTTGAGAAATATAAACTTGTCGGTGGGCGATATGCCCCATCTGCTCATACAATTTATTACCAAAATTCATAACAACTGGATCACCTAACACTACAGTTTTAATGTCATTTTCTATCATTTGAGAAATGACATTGTCCTGGAAGTTTTTATATTCATCTTTAGTGGGCAGTAAGAATGTTCCACTTTTAATTGCACCAATTTTCAATGCTTTACCTTGCAGTTGCCCTTTTTTCCCATTACAAGTTTTCTGGTTCCTTCATAGGTCGTCCCTTTTATAAAAATATATACATGGCATATAGTTCTTGACTTGAGGATTGTCTAATTTTGGTCTGTATTTTAAACTTATCACTTCTTGGCCTAATTCAAATACATTGTAATTGTAAACACTTTAAAGTGGAAAAAAGAAACATTACTGAACATGCATTAATAAAGTCTCATCAGCATTTTTTTTTGTGTGTCAAACTTGACTATGACTTGGAATCTACTGTTTCAAATTAGAACTTTATGAGCAGTAACATGCTTGTTCTTTGTGCATATCCCAATACTAGTATTAGAATCTAAGGAAGTTGTCTTGTGAAAATCTTAAATATATGGTCCTCATTTAATGCTTTAATATTAGACCGTTCGATTCAATTTTTAAATTGCTTCACATATATTGTGTAAAACATTTGCAAGGTTGTTACATGGTATGTATTTCTCTATTGAAAAAAAAAATCCATATGAAGTAGTTCAAATTCTTGAACATTGACGGCCATATGCATTTAAAGTAACACCTGTCGAAATGTTGTCTCGAGTGACATAGTGAAATGGGTAAACCCTTCATCATAAAGAGTGTAATATGCTGCCCATCCGTCCGAAAATACCATACTTCTTGATCAAAAGAAAATCCGTTTGCTTTTTTGTTCTGTGTACCGAATACAATATCATCTGGTAGGTAGATCTCTCCAGCATATCTTAACTTAACACCCGGTGTCATTTCCCTTGTGGTATTCACATTTTCTACCAAAACGTGACTCATCCAATTCCACCTCTCCATCAAATTTCATAGAAAACATGTTATCAGGGACATATTGAGTAAAAGTTGTCTGAACTGTTTTGCCCAAAACAGTGCAGTAGCATTATAAGATATACCGGTGTTAACACAACACAGCTGTAATGAATTTCTTTCAAGATTACACCCCCCCCCCTTTTTTTCCCTTTTCCAAATTGTAAAACATCCCGACAGTCAGCACGTGATTTGCTGAAGTAAGAATATGGGAATTCTGAGTATTCATGGTTTGTATTCTGAATGCATCGGAAGCTCAGACTACCTTGTTTGTACTTGCGGTCACTATCCGACGTGGCTTACTGCATGTTATGCAGTCGTATTCTGCAAACAAATCGCATGAAATATTTGGATATAACCATTACATCAAAGGAACAGTGTTTTTATTACTCTTTTTCATCTTGACCTGAATCGCGATTTTCCTTTAATAAAATATTTGAACTTAAAATGTGAATACCCTATAAAATTTATCATACGAAATGTACTCTCTATTTCTTCATCATCATCATTATTGGGTAGACCTGAAACAAAAACATATAAGGTAAAAAAAAAAATATGCCACCCATCCCATATTTTCCTCCTACAAATGATATAAGAGTTTATGATATTTTTCCGTTAGTTCTTACTCAAATGAACTACTTTATTGTAATTACAAACATAGTTAATGGTGTTTCAATACTGAAGTCATATATGCACACTGTAAATTTAGAAATTACTGCAAGTTTATTTTTTTGGCGAATAATGTGACTGTGTGAGTATTGTAATAAAAAGTACTCGCAAATCTGATATAAAAAAAAATTGTAATTGTGAGATCATATTTTTTGTACCAAATAAGGTAGTCCTTAGTGAAATGGTAGCTGAAATATTCATGTTTACATAAAAGTTAATACTGACATTGCTGCTACCAGTGGAAAATCAATTCCTATGTCCAGTCTTTTGGCATTAGTGAGAGAGAAAAAAAACTTGCCACATTTTTGTGCCTGTCCCAAGTCTCTGGCCTTTGATAGTTTGTATGGTTTTTAATTTTAGTTCATTTATATGTTTTGGAGTTTAGCGTGACGTCCATTTTTACTGAACTGGTACACAATTTTATTTAGGGGCCAGCTGAGGACCACCTACGGGTGCGATATTTTCTCGCTGCGTTGAAAACCCATTGGTGGCCTTTGGCTGTTTTTTTCTATGGCCAGGTTGTTGTCTCTTTTACATATTCCCAATTTCCATTCTCAATTTTATTTAAAATGTTTTGGTACACCTTGAGTTATGTTGTTGACTAGTTATATGACTGTTGGAAAGAATCATGTGCCTGTCAGATTGATTGACATATTCCCTCAATTTTATTTAAAATGTTTTGGTACACCTTATAGTTGGTGATGAAAGCCACATTTCTGCAGGAAAACTAGCAATCCTGGTTGATTAAGATACGAGTCAGAAGTACCTGCCACAAGTAGGGTTTAAAATCACAACCTCAGTGTTGGCAGGCTAGTGATAACTGTAGATGAGCAACTTAGACCACATTGAGGCCCCCATCTACCTGTCAGACCAAAGCAGGAAAATCTATAATATGGTCACTAAATAATTTATAATATAGCATGCTCTTTGTGTCTGCCATTTTTTCCAGCTGTTCAATCTATTTAAACAGACCAACTGGTTTCATGAAGGACCAGCAATTCAAAGTTTAACCAGTTATTATGTCCAATGGAAAATCCTACTGAAGGATGAGCCTTTTTAACTAGTACTGAAAATCAATCAACTTTTGCATAATTTTTTTTTTTTTAGAATGAACTAATTTATGTCTACCTGAAAACAACTAATATAAGTATGTAAAGGCATTACAAAAACATTATGTTACATTATATACCATCAATATATATGTCGTTATCAACATCCCCCTCCTTGAGTTTGCTTTTCCACTTTCTTCCGCTAACAGAAGCTTTGACACTTTAGCTAATTTTATAACATCAAATTGCAGCCTATAATACTGCCTATGAACGGCAAATTCGTGCCCCATATGACGAGCTACTTCTGCCAATTCGTTTTCTTTTATTCCAAACAGCTGGAAAAAAAGGAAAGAATAAATATATTTTTAGGCTGATATAAAAAATATAACCTGGTGTTTAATTGTATAATTCACTATTTTTCTTTAATGATTCTTATTGTATTTATTTTCATGTGTTCTTACATCAATGAATCTTCCCTGCTCTGTTTACTTGTGAGTATCGCATTCTAATATATTGTCAGCAAAATGATGTAACCAAAAAGCTTTAAAATTTAAATCTTGTGTATGCTTAAATCTAAAAAGAAAATAAGAATGTGTCCAAGTACACGGATGCTCCACTCGCACTATCAGTTTTAATATTCAATGGATCGTGAAATTGGGTAAAAAATCTACTTTGGCATTAAAAGTAGAACGATTATACCATCATGACCATAGGGAACATGTGTACTGAGTTTCAAGTTGATTATACTTGAACTTCATTAAAGACTACCTTGACCAAAAACTAACCTGAAGCCAAACGGACGGACGAACGAACAGATAGACTGACGCAAAGACCAGAAAACAAAATCTCCCTCAACTATCGTAGGTGGGGCATACAAATGGTAAATGATTACTGTTGTCAGAAAACTTAGTTCATTTGCATTCAAATACGGAATGCCTCGTGTAAAGAGAGTGCCACGCTCTTTGCACGTTAAGAACCCTTGCTACAACTCTTTGAGTGGTCCGTAGGTGGCCTGTTGCAAGGCAAAATTTCTGCCCCTATCCAATAAACCCTCATTTTCCAGTGGCAGTCCAAATTTTCCAGACCATCATTCAATCTTCCCAGATGGCCTCTATTGTATCAACCTCTCTATTGTATTTATTGTGAACTTGTTCCCGTCCTGAATCTGCATGAAATATTTGCCACTGGACGTTAAGCAATCAATCAATCAAAGAAAAGCTTTTTTGAAAGATTCAATTTATTCCATAAAATTTTAACAAATTTGTAGATGTCTAAAAACTTTTACTCCAAACTGTATCTATTGGAAAGAAATACTGAAAAAAAGAAAAACAAATCTAAATTCTACTTAAGACATTATCTCTTAATCACTGGGGTAAATGTGATCTCCGTAAATGCAGTTACATATGTCAGTAGATGGCGGTCGATGTTTTTGGTCAAATTTTCTTTTGTCAATTTTGTAATAATTATATATTTTTCTTCGGTATTTCGTGTCTTTTTATAACGTCATACTAAATTAAAACTGCAATACCAAATGTTTAATCCATAATTCAACCGTTAAATTTGTAGTCGTACCCCATTTTATTTTTAAATATAATTTGATCAGTTGCAAACTCTTTCCATACAATATTTCCCCTTATACTTTATCTCTTTGTTGTCATGAAGTTCTTTTTTTACCTGATTGTCCTTAAATATACAGTTGTGACCTTTTAACAATGTTCTGTATATCTATATCTTTCATGGTAGGATTTCTTTCCAAATACTCTTTGCTTGTTACAAAATTGCAGAGTATCATGACATTTATGAGAGCAGATTATTTAAGTAAAATATAAGACCTTTGATAAATTTAGAGTAATACTTCGGAAATTGAACGAAAACATATAGTAGATAACCCATCATTGAAAACCAAAACTAAAAACATATGTAAGAAATCAACAAAAACTGAAGATGAGGAAACAATGCCAGATTTGAAAATACTTGTACAGCAGATAAACACTAGTTTAGAAAAGATAGAGAAAGGTGTCCCGACATAAACAGGTTCTCCAGAAAACTCAGATGCTCAAGGATACTAAGGTGTTTAGAGATACTCCGATACTTCGAGATACATGTACACAAGTGCTTCAAGATTTAATAATCCGTCGGGAAATTCTGGTGCTAGAGGTAGTCATCCATATAGAAGAGGATATAGAGGCAATAATAGAGGTTAAAATAGAGGATTTCAACCAAGGCTCAACAATCCGAACTTTACACCAAATACAAATTACAACAAGGATATACCACTTATATGCAGGAGATGTAAGATGCCAAACCACATTGCAAGATTTTGCAGGGCAACACACGATAAAGATGGCAATCTGTTAAACCGGTATAAGCCAATGATGCAAGGCCGATTACAGACTTCAACAACAAAGGCCCAACAACTGAAAACAAATTTTTACTTCTAATACAATTGTCAATACATATTAAAAACTTATCTGACCGATTTAATGTAACATCAAATACAATTATCAAAAAAAGGTAACAAATATTTAGTCAAATGTGGACAAATTAACAATACACTGATTGCAGGTTAAGTGTACATTTTATACAGTGAAACTTTTGAAACAGTGTTCCTCCACTTGTCCCTAATCTAAATTCCAGTTCTGAAGGCAACACCCAGGGAGTTTACTTTTACTGCAATCTCATCCCAAATCTTTTTCTTTTTTTTTATTTGTAATCTCATTACTATGCTTCTCTTGTAAGATTTAATGATATTTGCTTGCTTCCTCCTGAATCAGGTTCTCTTCAGCAACTGAATACTTGGTTTTCCTAAGTCGAGGGAGCTTTGCAGGGCAGGGATTATCAATGGTCTGGTCAGCCATTATTATTATTGCAGAACAGGAAGTTGTAGAGGCCCTGACTTACAATGCATTGTGGGAGGCACTTGGTAATTACCCAAAATTAATCATTTGATTAAAAACTATTCATATGATTAAAAATTAATACAGTGATTAATAAATACCATGATTAAAATAAGTTCAGCAACAAAATTTAATCATTGTATTTACTAATCATGCGATTAATTTTTAACGACTCGTTAAAATTAATCATATGATTAGTTTAACGACAAGTTGAACAACAGACCCCTGGTGACTATTTGGAACGTATCTGTCCCATCAAATTGGAGATAATTGAAACTACAGATACAGTTAAGTCGGCTTCATATCTTGACTTGCAAATAAAAGTTGACAATGAGGGTCGGTTGAAAACAAAACTTTACGACAAAAGAGATGATTTCAGCTTTCCAATTGTGAACTTTCCATTTCTAAGTAGCAACACTCCAGCAGCACCTGTATACGGGGTATATATCTCCGAATTGATACAATATTCCCGTGCTTGCATTTCCTATCATGATTTTCTTAAAAGAGGGTTACTGCACACATGGAAGCTATTAAACCAAGAGTTTCAAATTGTGAAGTTGAAATCATCCCTTCGTAAATTTTACGGACGCCATCACGAGTTGGTTGACCGTTATTGAATAACCGTTTCACAAATGATATCGGATATGTTCATTACGTCGTAACTACAATCATTTTCCCTTTCCTGAATGTGACCTACCGGATTTGTAATCACATAAGCATCACGACGGGTGCCACATATGGAGCAGAATCTACTTACCCTTCCGGAGCACCTGAGATTACCCCTATTTTTGGTGGGGTTCGTGTGGTTTATTCATTAGTTTTCTATGTTGTGTCATGTGTACTATTGTTTTTCTGTTTGTCCTTTTCATGTTTGGCCTTGGCGTTGTCAGTTTGTTTTAGATTTATGAGTTTGACTGTCCCTTTGGTATCTTTCGTCCCTCTTTTGTTCGAAATTTACGTTATTTTTTTTCTGTTGGCTTCGGCTTTCTCTTGCCAATCTTTTCCTCTTTTATCGACATTTCAAACAAACTTTCATGTGTAATTGGTGAAGCTGCCCCATGTGCCTCGAGTTTCTTAATGACAGTGTTTGCTCTAACAGCAAACCTATCGATAACACAAGATAAACCAAATGTAAACAGGAAGTTGTATTTCGCATGCGCATTGGCTTAAATGTTAATTGGGGATCCAGCGGTATTTTTAAATTATAATCATGCGGTTATAGTAAATTTCCTAGATGAAGACTGTTTACTCAAGTTATAGAATATCAAAATAAAATAAGCATTTAATCAACAACAGTATTCAAAACTTAACATGGACGGATTTCCGTTGGAATTCTTTTACTTTATTTTTAATTTTCAAATATTTTAATCCCGAACACATATTTTCCCAAGGTATATTTGTTCCAATATTTCCTCCCACTTAATGTGACTTTTTGAGATACATCTTTATTTAAAACCTTACGAATATAATTGAGTTTTAACTTCGATGGCTTGATTTTTTGGTAGTTTAAGTTAATGATCTCAAGGTCATTTGATATGTTTAATTTACTTTCATAATGCAAATTCTGGTTTCCGCAAGATTTCAAAATTTGCACGAAATCTTTAGGAGTTGCCTGTTTAATTTTTGAAATTCGGAAATACAATTTCTCCGGTCAATCAGCTTCCTATAAATTTCATTACAGCTTATGAAATCCGTAGTTTCTAAATTCCAAATGTCCTGGATGGTTGTGATACCGCTTTTTAAAAAAGAAGAGTAGAACAATGGTTTATTTTTGAAACGAATAGAAGAGTTTCCAAATATCCTCATATTTAAAATAGCACTGTCATATGGAGTTATTTCAACATTTTGAATACATCCTGACCACGTATTTATAATTTTCTGATAAATTTGTGGTAGTTGGTTCATATATAAACCATTTAAACTTGAACATTTACATACAAAAAAAGCATCATTATATTTTTCGTCAAATTTCCGAAGCCAATACTTACCGATCGCATTCCAGCTTTCCAATGGCTCATGAATTAAACAATATAGAAGTTTTGTTTGTTTACTTTTTATAAACGTATCTATACTTACCATTCCCATCCCCCCTTTTAGTTCGTCCAAACAACAGACATTTCTATCTTACTGTTTCCGTCACATATAAAGTTCCAAATTATATTCTTCAGCTCTTTAGTATATTAATCCGGAATTCCTCGTATTTCGATCTCGTAAGAACAAAGAGAAAGTATCATATTTTTTACTATAAGTGTTTTACCTTTAAATGTAAGCTTCCTACTTTTCCATACATGTATACAATTTTTAACTTCTTCTATTATTTTTCTCCAAATATCATCGTCATCTATTTCATAACCATGGCACACCCCTAATGTTTAAACATTGCCTGTGATCCATTTGATTTTATCAAATTTAAATCGTTTTCTTTTAGAAGCCCCTAATAGTAAGCCTTTTGTTTTGTCATAGTTAATTTTAGAACCCGAAGCTTTTTTGTATAAGGACAATATTTTAAAAGTATTTTCTACAGATTTTTTCATTTATATTACATACCTGGGTTTCATCAGCAAACATACATAATTTGGCTTCTATATAGATCCCTCCCCCAAGGTGGAGACAGTTTGATTTCTCAACTATCATCTTTAAAGTAAATCAAGGAAAGCGCTTCGGACGCATTGCAATTATTCAACGTGCTGTTTTCATTTAGTGCTTTCAGTGTAGTAGCTTTTTGTTATTAAATATATATATATATATAATCATTTTATAATAAAACATACATGCTATTGACCTTTCACTACAACCGCTGACATTGACCCGATAAATCTAGTTTCGCTTATTCATTTTCATTGGATGATAAAAAAAAAAGTAGATCCCTCCGCGTTACTAAGGCTATGATGTAAGACCTACTACACCATGTCAATTCCACTAGCAACAATGTTGACACTCTGTTTTTAAGATCCGACATTGCTGGATGTTACCATTCATCATATGGCATATTGCTGCTTTGAATGACAATCCATACAATATAACAGTAAATAGGATTGACTTTTCGGATCTACAAGGTGGAAAGTCAATTTGTGACAGAAAGGCTGGCATGTCAAAGCATGCATAAGAAGATGTGTAAATGAAGGCAATAACAGCAATAGAATTCAAGTCAGCTGTAGAAAAAAATTAAAAATGTAAGTTCAAAAGCGTCCAAGATTGAAATATATAAGTTTTATGTACATTATCAAAAAAGAATCAAATTTACAGTAAAATGTAGAAAAATCATTGTTAAAACCGTTTGCAGGATTGGTGTTACATTCTATACAACTACCTGTAGAATATGGTCGATTTATTTTAACATCTTAATGAATTATCCAAAATAGGTAAAATTTAGTTCAAAAGTAAAATGTAGAAAAATCATCACTAGTATTAAAACTATTGGCAAGTTTTGTGTACAAGTCTATACAACTATCATTGGAATGTGGTCGATTTAAGGAAATAACAGAATGAATTGAAATAAAAGAAGTAAAATTTACTGAAAAATTAAATATTTTTAATAAAAATTTATTTCAAGTTTAAATCTGATGCAATTGTCAATACACATTATAAAATTATCTTGATCAAATGACCGATTTAAGGTAACATATAATCAAAAAGTTGTCAAATTTATACTAAAATATAGCAAAATCATTGCTAGTAATAAAACCGTTGGTAGGTTTAGTTTTTTTTATGGAGGAAGCCGGAGTACACAAAGAAAACCAGGGAAACTGACAATCCTATTCAAGACAATAACAATCGAAACGAAAGAGTAAACAAAGACTCACAAAACCAAAGGCATTTACATGAAGTTATAAATAATAATAAAAAAACAACACGAACTCCACTTAAAACCGGGAGTGAAATCAGGTGCTCCCGAAGGATATACCTCTCGAACATAAAGTCTGCTAAATATCTTAGCATTTGCGAATTTCGGAAGTATATCAATTGAGTTGGTAGTTTAAAATGTGCACTCATTAAAGCAGTATTAAGCGGTTGCGGATCAATGCAAATTCTTAGTTTCCCATTTGGTGTTCTCACACGACTGCAATTTAACTAGCCCATTTAGACGCTTTGGTCACTGGATAAAAACTTGTCTCTCAACTAACCTGTCAGTTTCCTTCTTAACAACGCAAAGAGAGCAACAGTTTCCTACTTGTAAAATGGTTTTGCTGGTACATTTTCATCATCTTTCAGAGTTATCTCTCCTAAATCGCCAATTTTCTGTTTCAACTTTTGCAATGAAACGGTCATCATTGACAGTTATTAATCCCATTTTACGGATTGTATCCAGGGCTGGTAGGTTCATATGTCCATTTGGCACAACGACCAAAGCTGCCATGGTTTAATCACAATTTTTCGGATTTATTAATGTCAGATATACCTTATCTATTGGTTTCGTATGATATGTGTTGGTCTCCGTATCCCAATAATGTTGATATTGTCCTCATAGTGCTGGTCCATTCTGATGGCTTATTAATCTTTATATAATTTTCAAAAACACACGGTATGTGGGAGTGTTCCAATCTCAGCATTCTCTATTTTTTTATTTTTTTTGCTTCTTTAATCTTCAGTTTATGTAGAATAAGTTAAAAATAATCTATCTCAAGCCATAAACTATTTCTATTTAACATATAATTGTGTCGTGTTTTACTGAGCCCCATTCTATTAAGTTTTAGGAAAACTTTTCTTTATTTCAGAATGTCAAAGCATATATCCTAGAAGAGGTAATTTCATTTCCCATCAGGAATAGATTCTCCTCTGACGGGAAATCCCTTAAATATACAGTGTGGGCAATTGTGGACAACAAAATATGTCGGATTTTCAGATTCAGAGAAAAAAGGCCCACCAGGTTAACAGCGATGACCAACTCAAATTTATTAAACTATTTATTGACCCAACATACGGCTATACGATTAGGCCGGACACAGTTGTAAGTTGTATAAAGTAATATTTAAAGATGAAAATTTAAGTTCCGAATGACATGACGGGAATCTAGAGTTCAAGTAAAAGTTAAAAAATTTCGAAAGAAACAAAACCTATTCTTTGCTTAAAGGGGACATTATATATTCTATTTACGAAAGATACAACACCTATTCTTTGCATAAAAGAACAAATATTCTGTGTATGATGTTTATATGTATTGTATATATATAGAAAGTGCCTAGAAAATCAACCTTCTACAACGAAATTTGTGTTACATGCACTCGTATAAAAATTGCTGTTTTTATCCAACGCAATCATAGATTTGAACGTAGTTTTCAATATAGACTCGTGCAATTATATGTATATATA
The DNA here is from genome assembly GCF_963676685.1 of Mytilus edulis. Lineage (NCBI taxonomy): Eukaryota > Metazoa > Mollusca > Bivalvia > Mytilida > Mytilidae > Mytilus > Mytilus edulis. Next base: position 26,505,625 of record NC_092354.1, read on the forward strand.
TATATATATATATATTTATGTTATAGAAAGTAAGATCTACCCTTGTATGCATTCAAAGAAATAATTATTGAAGTCTTGCAGATTTTGAAGCATACACACATATAATTCAATACAGAAACACAAATATTTTTCAGACATTACTCATAATGGCTGAAGCAGACGAAATGATGTCAATGATAATAATGGAAGATAGAGAAATACATCGTCTAGATGATTATTTGAGAGAAACATTTCCACAAAATGGCTTGCATTGTGATGTAACCGGGTGTAACACCGTACTTTTCCGGAACTACTCACGTTACATAAAACATTGGAAACTTGTACATTTAGAAAATATTCCTATGTATAAATGTACTTTGTGCAACAGAAAATTTAAATACAGATGTGAACTAGGCCGACATTATAGAACGAGCCACCTTTTAGAGAAAGATATTGCGGCAGAACGTACTGCAACAGTTATTTTACCTTTTTCAGCATGTCTTAAATTTCAGTAGCCAAATTTGTTATACCTTCCGAGGATGAAATTCCAGAGTATTGGCCGGATGAAGGGTTGTCCTGTGAGGTAAAGGGGTGTGAAACCCCTGCTATCAAGAGGATAGGGATGTATTGTAAACACTGGCTCCGTTTTCATACCAAGAAAACCTCAATACTTATATGCCGTCTATGTCAGAGGAAGGTAGGAAGAATATGTTACCTTCTTCAGCATTTGAGGGACTTCCATAAGCTAACTATTAAAGCCCGCACAGAAGAAGTGCTGAACACCATCCCCCAGCTGGTAGATAATATGAATTTTATTGACCCCGGCAAGATAATTAAACGTGTTATAAAACCAAAGATAAATGTACAGGCAAGGGAAGCAGCTAAGAAGGAAAGACGCATTTTTAGTGAGCAAATAAATAAGAAGGAATTATTTCCGAATCTACATGGAGCTGTTATCGTTCCCAGAGACCATGAAGCATATATTTTACAGATGCCGAATATGAAGGGAGGGCAGGTATTGCAGTTAAAAAAGAAACCTGGATGGTGAAAGACATTTTGGACTGTTATTGTTTTGGACATTTTGCAATTTATTTTGGACTTTTAAAAAAAAACAAATAAAATATATATATATATATATATGAGTCTGAAAGATTGTGTAACAATACCGATAAATAGATGGAAAACAAAACACTAAAAAGTGTTGAATTTCATTGCACAAAGATGGAAAAACTGAACAGATGATATAAATTATACAATAATTGCAAATATTTCGGCTCAACAAATGGCCTTCTTCGGTGACAAAAGTTTTAACAATAATGAGATATAATGTATAAGCTGTAAACATAGATCACTTATAATACAGGTAAGTTTTGGTCGATTGATTTTAATCCAAAATCCTGAATATAATAATATAAACACCAGATTTTCTCTTTGCCTATTTTGCCATGTACAATCTTGTTCGATCACAAGGATCTTCATGTGAAAGATTGTGATCTGGTAACCTGAAATGGAATATACGGTTTTTTTGTGAGGTCACTCATTGTTGCAGCTGCTCTCTTAGTGGGCGACATAAAGACATCATTGTTCCTCAGTATCAACATTGCCATCTGCAATTTTGGCTGTAAAGAAATAGTTCCTTAAAATGAACAAATTATTAATATTGGAATAAAACACTCTAAAAGGGCACACAAAATAAATATTGCAGAGGAAATGTTTGTCAAACACAAAACACACACAAACAACTTCATTTTTAAACTTCCGTCTTGTTGCTCCATATTTAACTGGATAATACAAGTCTCATGCAACTCTCATAGAACTCCAGTGAATGTTGTATAGTGGCAAATATTCCTGAATGATGTGAATAAGTCCATTCTGTACAATACGATACTGAGTGCATGCAGAGAACCTGCTGACTGTAATATTTTAACATATATCCAGCTAATGGTCACCCCACCGAAAAAATATCCGAATTCGTTGATTACTATCTTCGACCACATGAAGAAAACTTGCCATCTTTTATTAAAGATTCTACAGATTACTTACTAAAGATTCAGGATTTAAACCCTCTACCTGCCAATACTACTCTTGTCACTATGGATGTCACCTCTCTCTATACGAATAATCCCCATGCGGATGGTATTGAAGCATGTAGAGAAGTTTGGGACTCTCGATCTCTTAAAAATCCACCTACTGATTGCTTAGTTGAAATGCCACACAAGTTTGTTTATAATGCAAATTAAATGAACCCATGATACGCATGTTGCTAATTTTTGCTCGTCTTAATGTATATTTTTATGATTAACTAAATTAAATTGAAAGAAGCAATAACATTAGACTAATATGACTCATAGATGGGAACATGAGAAAGGCGTCCCAGTTAAAACGTTAGTTTCGTGCCAGCAGTTAGTGACCTGTTGAATAAGTGGACTCCTTATCTATTTTACAATAAAATTGAGAATGGAAATGGGGAATGTTTCAAAGAGACAACAACCCGACCAAATAAAAAAACAACAGCAGAAGGTCACCAACAAGTCTTCAATGTAGCGAGAAATTTCCGCACCCGGAGGCGTCCTTGAGCTGGTCCCTAAACAAATATATACTAGTTCAGTGATAATTAACGCCATACTAATTTCCAAATTGTACACAAGAAACTAAAACTAAAATAATGCAAGACTAACAAAGGCCAGAGGCTCCTGACTTGGGACAGGCGCAAAAATGCGGCAGGGTTAAACATGTTTGTGAGATCTCAACCCTCCCCCTATAACTCTAACCAATGTAGAAAAGTAAACGCATAACAATACGCACATTAAAATTCAGTTCAAGAGAAGTCTGAGTCTGATGTCAGAAGATGTAACCAAAGAAAATAAACAAAATTAAAATGTGAATTGTTCTTGAACAATGGAGAGGTCTTTCCTTTTGTAATGTAAAATACATGTTCCAATAGACGTAAAATGTATTGAAGCTTTAAAACACACTGAAAATCCTTTAAATAAGGTCAAAAACACATAATTCGCTATATGGGACTTGACTTTGACCTTTTGACCTTTGTCAAGGTCATTAGTCCCCAATGTCATTGCTGAAGACCCCATGGGTCTAGGACCTTTGGTTATGTAGTAAAAGCTGATTTTCTCTTTTCAGAAACCTAAAACAGGGGTTATGCCCCTTACAGAAAGGTCAAATATCTTCGGTCAAAATGTAACAAAGTTGCGCATTAATGACCCAAACATTTTCCACTATACAACACTTCTGAAAGTATTTAGGTTGCTGAGATTATCCCATAACAAGGTCAAGGTCAACATACACATTTGACCTTGGGGTATTTTTCAAAGTAACATGAATTGATTATGAATGGTGTCTACGACTTACGGTTTCTGAGTTTTGGTGGCCAACCGACACCGGTTAATTTTAATAAGGGCATAACCCTACCAATGAGTCGTTGAATCTTTTCGATCCAAATGTAACGAAGAACCGGGGTCTGGTTCTGAACAAATTTCACACTTTGGTTTTTACACAAAATAGGTGATAAGATTTATTCAAAAGATTGGATCGATTGATTATTGGTTGCTTAACGTCCAGTGGCAAATATTTCATGCATATTCAGGACGAGAACAACATCATAATAAATTCAAATTTGGTCGGGGAAATTTGGACTGCCACTTGAAAATAAGGGTATATTGGATAGGGATAGAAATTTTGCCTTGCAACAGGTCACGTACCCCTCAAAGAGTTGTGGCAAGGGTTCTTAACATACAAAAAGCGTGGCACTCTCTCTACACGAGACATCATATTTAACGTCCACATTCTGACCAGACAGGACTGCGCATTTGATACATCCAGCACAACTAAACCGACGCCCCACTTCAGCAAGAGTTTCACTGTCGGTCGGGAGAAGACCAAGTGACCATATTTCTATTCCCCAGTCACCCTTGGGGGTCAAAAGTTTGGAAATTGCAACATTTCAAGACAGAGTTGTCTTCGATCTTCCTGAACAAATCTTATACATGTTCATCGCACTTCTCAGTGAAGACAAATATTGCTTCGTAAATAATACATTCACACAAGCAGTAAATTCAATCTTTGACAGGGAAAAAAGTAAGATATTTTTCGACGATGCTCAAAGAACAATGTTAATGACGGATAAGGTTCTTGATTTTGATATGTCAGATATTTCATGTTGAGGACATTGGTAGGATGGACGCTTCCGCCTAATCCCGAGGACTCTGATTAAGTTGTATACGTCCTCTCTCAAGCTGGCACATTTTTAGTATTTTCATATTTATGTTAGTACCTCTCATAGCAGACATCAATTATTTTTAATGTCGTTTTTTAAAGTGTGATAGATGTAAAATAAAGTAGATATAATTAATTCTAGTGTTATGAATATGTCCTTATTAACGCAATATTTGAACAGCTTATATACTAGTAAAGCAATTTAAAGTTAACTGTAGAGAATATGTACGAATGGTTTTCTTCTTTCTCTTTTTCTAAAGATATCTCCCATAACAGGCTATACAAGCTTATCAACAAGAGAACTAGGAGATGTCCAACGTATCCTTTACGACATAATCAATTAAATCATCATAGATAGTAGATACCAGGATTATAATGTTGTATTTACGCCAGACTCATCAGTAACAGCAGAAGAAAAACAATGTTTGAAAGGCCAAATGGAGTACGAAGTTGACGATTATTTAGGACCAACACTCCCTAACAGTTTTGTAAAATATAGCTAATCTATTCTTTGGGTGGAAAAGCCTTAGTTTAAAAAAAAATCAGTTTTGTTAACAGTTAATTAATAATGATGAAGAATGATAACTCAAGTCAACACTAAGTGCTGACTACTGGGCTGGTCATACCCTCGGGGAAATAAATCTCCAACAGAAGTGGCATAGGTAATATCGGGTCGTGGATCAACAAGGTTTCAACCCGACGGCCCGAACGGGTATCATACGCGGTTTTATCCGGACCCTGATGTTGATTACTTTCCGTCATGAAGCGTTATTCGACCATATAAATTTTACTGCTAATGTTTCCAATTTGCCATCTTGTGTTCCTTCTATTGGTCAACTAGTTTTGTTTACCAAGTTAATTGTTATGACAACCTTACTTATTCTTAATTTCTAAATTTCAGGTATATTTACCAACCAACAAAAATGTAAAGAAAGATGCGTATTGCCTACCAGGTGTCTTTTAAAGAGGCAGTGTGGAAAAAGATTGTTGATACTTACAACGAAGGCTATCTAGTTGTGCTGGGGGCAAATGAGTCCTACCGATTTATATGTTACATTCCAACGTAATCAAAACATAAAAGTAGATGAGAAATGAATGCTATTCAATATTTATTTGTTCAATATTTAACTTGGAATCATTATTTTTTTCTTTCTTTAAAAGACGTATCAGAAATGAAATCTGCACTAAAAAGGTATAAGGAAATGTTTCTTAAAAAGGTCTTCCCTACAAAAGAAGAGAAACTAGCTATACCTTGTAGGGGGATGAAGCTAAAAACCATTAATTATAGGTAATTATTAGTTGCCAATTAATTATTTAACTTAAAAGTCTTCAATCAAAATGTTTCACATTGGATATAATCTAATATAAGTAATGCAAATCGTAATTTATAGAAAATTGATAGAAAATAATAAGTTAGGGTTGTCAAGTATCGCTACCCCCTTTCATTGGTATGCACCGCAATACACGTGAATGAAATAATTTTAAAAAGTTGAAATTCGGACTAGAATTCGCTAAACTTTACAAATTAATAACTCTAAAAGACTGAGTCGATAGGTATGTGTGCATCTCTAACAATGGACACTATTCCAACATTGTACACTAGAATCGAATTCATGATAAAAATCTATTTTCTAAAGATCTTCGTACTTCATTATGTTTACCCCTATCTGCTTTAGTTTTTGCAAAATAACACAAACAAAAAAAAGGGCAATCCATCCTATTCAAAGTCTACTAATTACTAATATACAAAGTGAATTACATCATTACTGAATTAGGGAGGATCTTGGAGCTCCAATACGACAACAAATTTAGTATGGGTGACTTCAAGCTGATTAAGAAGTTTAGACTTTTTGACGAAAGGCTTTTACTGCCTTCTCATGGTCTGGTTAGTGTATGACGTAAACAATAAAATAATAGGCATTCCTTAACCCTCATGAAGAAATAAAATAAAGCATAAAATGTCATTTAAACAATAAATGAGGAAATCCTTTTCCTGGATAGAAATGACTTTAAGATGAGTGTCAAATGTGTGTACATACAATTGAAAAAAAATAACAAAATATAATAACCATGTTTTCTTGCACATATATCTTAAAATAAAACTATTTACATGAGATAAAAATGAATCTAAGCTTTCATGGTTTTTTTTCCCGAAACGAACAATTCAGCTGGAATGCCGACTTTGTCAAAAAGGTAGTCCCGGCAACAATAAGTAAAATAAATTGCTATAAAGCAGCCAGAGTGAAGAAACTAAAAGAAGAAAAGTAAAGAAGTTTGCAGCATCCTCAATTGACCAGCAGCAAGAACTTTTTAGTGCACGCTATTCCTGTTAAACCAGGCCAGTCGCCTCGTCTACCTTTGATGGTGTTTCCGACAAATTCTTTTGGACACGACCAGCTCCAACTATTGCCAAAATGCCTTTACCATTGAACAGTTTGTATTCCTCAGACAACCACAACTTGACAATAGATGACTTGTATTCAAAATGTAAAGGGATCAATGACCGAATGACAATTTCAGACATTGATAAAACCTACATTTATGACTGTACCAAAACACAGGGCAGTTCCATGACATGGTATGAACAGCGAATAGCTCGTGTTTCCTCATCCACCATCCATAGAATTTACAACATACATGTAGCATCAAACACATTTATCTAATATTTTGCATTAGTGAAAATAATATACTTTACATTACTTTTAGGAAACGTTCCCAGCAAAGATCAGGACTTTATATGAGGCTGGACTGGGAGAAAGGAAATTGACCTTAGTTAAAACTTCCGATGCTCCTGATTTCCTCCAACAGCTAGAGGATAAATTTTCTTAAACTGAAGGGATGTGACGGAATCGAACTTCTGCGGACATCATCCACATCAAGATCAACACTCCAGCTTATAAATCCTGTACTGCATGGGTAAACTGTGGAGTACCTCTCAAATTGTTATTTGGGACAAACCACCTGCTTCATCCGACCCATACAGAAGGATCTGGATGCAACACTGATTGATGAAGGAGAAAAAGTTATTTATTGTCCTTACCTTATTGCATTTATTTTCATGCTCCTTGTTGCATTTTTAAAAGAAATTGGAATGTATTATAGAAAATATGGTATTATATTTAAGTCGTTTTTAATTTTTATCACGTTATCTTACTATTTTTATTTGTAAATAATCAATTTGCTTTAGTCTAGAATTTTAGTATATTGAAAGACTAATTGTCCCATTTTAAAAATATGCTTTTTGTTTGTTAGCTTTTTGGTCATGAATGTTTGTCTCTAATATTTAATTAACTGTGCATTTGTATTCAGATATCGCAGATCAAATTTATTCGTTCATTGTTTAATCATACGTTTTTTGATTGAGTTAAGTCTGCCAATTGATATTTTATCGTATGTTTTTCTTTGTTGTGATGTTATGCTATTGTTTCAGAAAAAGGGAGAAGGTTTGGATCCATTAAAACGTTTAATCACGCTGCAAATGTTTGCACCTGTCCTAAGTCAGGAATCTGATGTACAGTAGTTGTCGTTTGTTTATGTAATATATTTATGTATTAATGTATGTTTATATAGATTAGACCGTTGGTTTTCCCGTTTGAATGGTTTTACACTAGTAATTTTGGGGCCCTTTATAGCTTGTTGTTCGGTGTGAGCTAAGGCTCCGTGTTGAAGGCCGTACTTTAATCTATAATGGTTTACTTTTTAAATTGTTATTTGTATGGAGAGTTGTCTCATTGGCACTCACACCACATCTTCCTCTCATTGGCACTCACACCACATCTTCCTATATCTATTTAAATTGTAAAAATATTCGAATTAGCTCTCGCCTCGATATAGCCTTTTTGTTCTAATGCGGCGTATAGCAACCACCAACAATCAATCAATCAATTTTATGCTCCCTTCACTTTTTGAGCAAGTTGATTTATACTTATTAGTCCGTCCACCAGTATGTCCTATTGTCCAACTCTTGGTTAAGTTTTTGTGTCAAGATCTATTTCTCAGATACTAGTTTCAACATATTTTATGTGTTCAAATACAAATTGGATAAGACACAAGTCAAACAGACTTATGAAGTATTCTCCATTCAACATGAAGTATTCTCCATTCAACATTTATAGCAATATATTACAAAAATATATGTATGAGCATACATGTATAAAATAGTATATCTATTTAGTATATAAACAACTCGTCTAAACATCAACCCAACAATGTTAGATCTGTAAAAGAGAAGTGTCATTAGAGGGCTCTGTGGGCCCAATTATTCCTTCAAAATTAATAAGCGTTATGAGTAATAACAATGTTACAAAGTTTTAGATTAAATATCAGTCTAGTACGTGATTTAAGTAGCGGTAACAGGAAAGACATGAACCTCCCGTACGCTGATTCAATTTAGTTTGTAGATAATATGTTACATACAATGATAAAGAAGCTGCGATTTTTCGTTAGAGTAATATTTAACGTTCTTAAAATGTCCCTTTTGCAGATATCAAGGCGATCAGAAAATCGCAAAAAAATCATTTGAAATGTGTTTTTCTGACACTGTACGCAAACAAATACCCCCTAAGTCGGTCTTAAATGCAGTTTAATCTTATCAAAATAGATGTAAGGTGTTTTTATTATTAATGTTCTGAATCAAAAATCCGACAAGCTTTCATTTAAACCATTACAACTGAAATTTACATTAGAAAAAAAAAAAAAAAATTAGCATGGGTGTACTGAAAATTCGACATTTTTTTTTTAAATGACCCATATATATTATGTATATAATTTGATTACTGTTGTCTATTTTTTTTTTTGCTATTGAGCCCCGAAATTATGATTGCAATAAATTCCCAGTGAGAAATAAACATTAAACAGTGCATTCTCTTTCTTGTACAATTGTGTTATTATTAGAGATAATAGTACTAAACTGTTCGAGACATGGCATTGATCTATTAGAGCTGATATCGGAACATAGCGGTTGTATTTGATAATATATTGAGAGATTTTGTAATCGACAACTGTTTTTCGTTAAACTTTAAAATGACAACTGTTATGTGTTTATTAAAAATTGTAACAAAATATCAGTATGCACTATCATTGTTGGAGAACAAAGATATTACGTTAAAATTCAAAATGACTGTAATATATCATTTTCAGTATGAAATCTAATTGTGAGATAACCCCCCAAAAATAATAGTTTTGAAGGGGGAATACTTTATGACATTGTTAAGAGGGAATTTGTTAGTAAATTAAAGAACCTTAGTGAGCGCGCTCACATATCCCACGTCCCCACATTGTCATTGAAGAAATTAAATAAGTGTAAGATGAATCATAATTTCCTGTCAATATCCACATAAACATAGTATGTCCTTATTATCTACAAAGTTTCATGAAATTCTGTTGTGTGGTTTCAGAGGAGTTGCAATAACAAACTGTTGCAGTACATTTTTTATTTATAGCAATGAATACTCTTATTATAATAATCGTCCCTCTTTTATAAGAAAAGACTAGTCTAAAGTTCTTTTATACACATGTTTTAAAAGAAAATTAAGTCAAACATTATGGTTATTAAATCCAATAAAGTACTAACGTAAGGTAAACATATCTAAAACACAAGTTAAGTAAACAAATGTCGAGCGGGTACCAAGCTACCAGAATGTAGATGCACATATTACAGTGATTGATTTGCGAAAAAAAATCTCGAAAGATTTATTTTATTAACAATTTCTATTTATAATTCAGTGAGGTTGTGCTGTCTCCGGCAGGCATATTTTACTCCATCATGTCATCAGACAGTAACAGACATTGTTGCATGTGCAACACTTGCAATGGAAAATTTGTTAACATAAGAGACTGCAAGAATGCACATCAACACTTTTCTAGTTGTCAGAACTTCTCTGGTGTAGACCACCTTTACAACTTGCAGAAAAGCCATAAGAAAGATTTTTATCAGACACAACTTTTTGATGGATCTTCAAGAACAATATTTGACGAAACAGCATAACATTTGCTATTATTTTTCAACTAAAAATGGCATGTCAAAAGCAGCTCTTACATATCCTTCCTATAAAGAAGCACTTAGTATCATCAAGCCACTTCTGATGCTAACTATACAGTACAAATGCTGCATTAATGACTGTAAATGCTTTCCAATAAATGACAATGTCCGCAACTGTTCAGTGTGTAATGAATTGCTAATTACAAAGACAGTAATAGGTGTAAGAAAACATTCAACTACGTGCTTGTTGTCCCTAAGATCAACCGCTAATACGGTACAACAAATCTAGCAAAACTTATACATGCAAATAAGGTGAGAATACACGTTCAACTTAGTGACTATACTGACGGTAAAATATTCAAAGATCAGATGAATCATGGTATTTTTAAAGATTCTGATGAATCTAGCTGTGTGCCGCTTGCTTTGTTCACATTAATCCAAATAAAACACTGCTGCCTTAAAATTGATATCATTCTAACTTTGGTAACTCTTCGACAGGATATTCGCTATTTCTTAGGTCCAATGACGTTGTTGGAAATTGTACCATTGATTGATTGATTGTTGTTTGCTTAACGTCCAGTGGCAAATACTTCATGCATATTCAGGACGAGAACAAGTTCACAATAAATACAATAGAGGCCATCTGGGATGATGGTCGGGGAAATTTGGACTACCACTGGAAAATTATGCTTAAGCCTTGATTTTATTTTTAGTAGGTTCATTTTTGTTTGTTCAACCTCATATTCCATTTATGCTGCTTACATTTTAACTTTCCCTGACCATTGGACTTTATCATGATTATGTTGACATGGCACTTAAACAAAATTTCATGATCACCACCGCAAGTAAAAACATCATCAAAGTATTATTATCAATTTAATTAAAAAATATAATATTTGGCTTTCAGTGAGGTCAAATTTTAGGTAAATGAACATGATGAATGTGGTCTCTATTTTTGCTAATGATTAAATAACCTAGATATATACTTCCTTTTCTCTATATTTGAAAAACAACTAATTTCAGATGTTGACCAGAGTGCGGACCAATTTAGGTCAGACTTAGAGATAAAAACACCAAAGACAAGTTTATGGTCCAAACTAGCAACCAATACTTTGATTGAGCTTCATGTAAAATACCAAAATCTCTTCAAAAAAACCTCTATTAAGAAGAAAGAGGTTGGCAATGACATGAGCAAATCTAATTTTTAGTTTGCCAGTTTACAGTGTGAACAAAAGTGGAAAAACATTACAAAGGCATACAGAGATACTGAAGACCACAATATAAAGAGTGGTAATGGTAAGAAGAAAGAGTGTGCCTACTTTACAGAACTGGAAGAGTGTTTAGTTACTTTTTTTTTTATCCCAAATTCATGTATTTAGTTTTGATGTTATATTTGTTATTCGCATCGGATTTTGTCTAATGCTTAGTTCGTTTCTGTAGCCCATAATTGCTTACATCCACTTTATTTGAACTTTGGTGGATAGTTGTCTCATTGGCAATCATACCTTATCCCTCATTTTAATCATTTCTATTATTGCCTGTTTAATTCAACTTTTCAGAATATAAATAAGTGCGTTTTGTATTATATTTTCAAAGCGTACACAAAATCGTTGCGGTTGGTTTAAAATATTCTAAAACAATAGAAATTCAAACAATGACATAATATTATTTTCATTTTGGTATACAAACAATAAGATTACCCATAATCCTTTAGATTCTGAAAATTATTTCTTATTTCTTCTTTCCTTCTTTGATATGTACAATATACAAATAAGATATGATTACTTACAAGTTCAGCTATCAACAAAAAGCTTCCTTTTATAGTCTGACTTGAATAGTGAAGGTGTTGCCTAGCATCTGTTTTACTATGAAGCTGTTAATTAAAAAACAAGAGGCTCTCAAGAGCCTGAATCGCTCACCTTAATTCTTTTGGTTAAATCTCTCATCAATGATTATTTAGGCTTTTCAATTTATTTAAATGTTTTTTGGATCGTCCTATTTTCTTCAAAAGCCAAAAAAAAATAATCATTTTCTCCTATGTTCTATTTTAGCCATAGGAGCTATGTTTCTTGACATACAAGGAAATAAAATATAAAATTTATACTAGATACTCTGAAACTCATTTAGCCTAAGTTTGGCTGAAATTGATACAGCAGTTTCAAAGGAGAACTTATTTTTTAAAGTAAGTCAACATGATGAACAAATTGTGAAAAAAGTCTTTAAAGGGCAATAACTCCTTAATTGGTCAATTGACAATTTTGGTCAATTTGACTTAATTGAAGATCTTACTTTGCTGAACATTATTGCTGTTTACAGTTTATTTCTATCTATAATTATATTCAAGATAATAAACTAAAACAGCAAAATTTCCTTAAAATTATCAATTCAGGGGCAGCAACCCAACAACGGGTTGTCTGATTCATCTGAAAATTTCAGGGCAGATAGATCTTGACCTGATAAACAATATTACCCAACGTCAGATTTGCTCTAAATGCTTTGGTTTTTGAGTTATAAGCCAAAAACTGCATTTGACCCCTATGTTCTATTTTTAGCAATGGCGACCATGTTTGTTGATAGATCATAACTTCGGATACAATTTACAAACTAGATACCCTAAGGAACATTCAGTTAAAGTTTGGAAGTATTTGGCCGTAGTTTCAGAGGAGAAGATTTTTGTAAAAGATTACTAAGATTTACGAAAAATGGTTAAAAATTGACTATAAAGGGCAATAACTCCTAAAGGGGTCAACTGACCATTTCTTTCATGTTGACTTATTTGTAAATCTTACTTTGCTGAACATTATTGCTGTTTACAGTTTATCTCTATCTATAATAATATTCAAGATAATAACCAAAAACAGCAAAATTTATTTAAAATTACCAATTCAGGGGCAGTAACCCAACAACAGGTTGTCTGATTCATCTGAAAATTTCAGGGCAGATAGATCTTGACCTGATAAACAACAATACCCCTGTCAGATTTGCTCTAAATGCTTTGGTTTTTGAGTTATAAGCCAAAAACTGCATTTGACCCCTATGTTCTATTTTTAGCAATGGCGACCATGTTTGTTGATAGATCACAACTTCGGATACAATTTAAAAACTAGATACCCTAAGGAACATTCAGTTAAAGTTTGGAAGTATTTGGCCCAGTAGTTTCAGAGGAGAAGATTTTTGTAAAAGATTACTAAGATTTACGAAAAATGGTTAAAAATTGACTATAAAGGGCAATAACTCCTAAAGGGGTCAACTGACCATTTCCGTCATGTTGACTTATTTGTAAATCTTAATTTGCTGAACATTATTCCTGTTTACAGTTTATCTCTATCTATAATAATATTCAAGATAATAACCAAAAACAGCAAAATTTCCTTAAAATTACCAATTCAGGGGCAGCAACCCAACAACGGGTTGTCTGATTCATCTGAAAATTTCAGGGCAGATAGATCTTGACCTGATAAACAATATTACCCCTGTCAGATTTGCTCTAAATGCTTTGGTTTTTGAGTTATAAGCCAAAAACTGCATTTGACCCCTATGTTCTATTTTTAGCAATGGCGACCATGTTTGTTGATAGATCATAACTTCGGATACAATTTACAAACTAGATACCCTAAGGAACATTCAATTAAAGTTTGGAAGTATTTGGCCCAGTAGTTTCAGAGGAGAAGATTTTTGTAAAAGATTACTAAGATTTACGAAAAATGGTTAAAAATTGACTATAAAGGGCAATAACTCCTAAAGGGGTCAACTGACCATTTCCGTCATGTTGACTTATTTGTAAATCTTAATTTGCTGAACATTATTCCTGTTTACAGTTTATCTCTATCTATAATAATATTCAAGATAATAACCATTCATCTGGAAATCTTAACTTTTTTTTTAGATCTCTATGCTTTAAGCTTTCCATTTAAATATAGGTCAATGAATGAATAATAGTTCATAAAATGAAATAAGGTCAAGATTATATTCTACAGTTTTTAAGATCAAAATGAAATAACCAGTCATAACTTAAGATTCCAATTTTGAATGAGCTGTCAAGAAGACAATTTATGAATTACTGAAACTCCAAATATTCATTTATCTTTGACGAGATTTCGTGCATGCAAGTATAAAAATAACCTGCAGTATGAAGGATTTAATCAATATTTGGTTATGGGTTGTAACAACATTATTGACCAATGAAGCCAAAAATATGTAAACACTTGTTTGCTGTCTCCTGACAGAAAAATAAGGTTACTGGTAGATTATGCTGTATGGGCTTTGCTCATTGTTGAAGGCCGTACAGTGACCTATTGGTGTTTTAGGTCATTTTGTCTCTTGTGGAGAGTTATCTCATTGGCAATCATACCACATCTTTTTTTTTATAGAATATACACGACATACATAGATAAAATAATTGTATTTTTTTCAAAGCTTGCATAAACCTGACATCAATATTTTGGATGACTTGTACAAGTTTGAACCGACTGTCAACTCAGATGAAACGACAGTCAGATAAAAACGAACTAAGAGGAGTGAAAAAATCCTAGAAAGTGAAAAGCAAGATGAGGAGATGAGTCGTAAGAAAAACAAAACAAAGAGAATGGTATATTCATTGTGACAAGGACCGAAAAGCAGGAAGGTGTATCAAAAGAAGAAGAAAAGAACAAAGCAGAGAGCCGAAGTGTGACTAGCAGTTCAAAGCCAGTAGTTAAATTAAAAGCTGAACAAAAAAAGTCAGAAATCCGTGCAGAAAAAAGAAAATTCAGACGCTTTTGAAAAAGCTGGCTGGCAATGCAATGGATTTTTTTTTATTCCAGCAAAAGTCATGGTGATTCACAACTTCATAATGTGATTCTATCAGTAACATCTACAAATCCTGTTTTAAAGGCATGCCTTTGATAACACCAAGCCGCTGTACGTCAGCTTGATATGTCTCAGCTAGATTTTAGTTTGATTTTGCCAATTATACCACAAACATATCAAAACTAAAGTGGAGCGGCGAATGTTGAAAAAGTCGCTTAGTTAACGATTTTAAATTACCTAAATACCTCATGGAATTTTAAGGTCTTAAATTATCTATCGATTATTCAGCTTTAGAAAAATATTTGTCGTAAATAGCAAATGACGTTACCAAATTTGCATCGAATACCCCACTGCTGACTCGGTAGACAAATTTCATAACAAATTCGTTCTAAAAAATAATTTGTGAACTAAATTGGTAAATACAGTTATTCTGGAACTTCATACAATATAAGGGCATTTCCAAATATTCCTATATGTAAAGCACAATGCATCTGAAAATGTTGAAAAATAACACTGAAAAATCATCGTTTTTCACCTAGCTGCACAGATCTGGTTGCTTAACTTTGAAACCACGCGCTCTCAAACTTCCGGCAATAGACACCTTTGGAAACTAATAAGGTATTTTCTTTAATTTGTTAGAATACTGTTGCATTTATTTTTAAAGAATACTGAAGTAAAATTGTTAAATCATAAACAACAACAATTTCCAGAAGAAAGATAAATAATCTAGGTGTTCATTGTTTTTTTATTTGTCTTAATCTTTCCTGCCATTTCGAGAAGAAACATGTCGTTGTTTGGTTAAATCGAACATTGTAAAATTCAAATGCTTCCAAAGGTAAAGCAAAGAAATTCCATGACCAATTGAAAGTTTTGTAAACAGTTGTGTTTACGTATACCTCACCCTTCTTCAAACTAAAAGAGTAACAAATTAGAACCCGGATCGCTTCTTTCTCCGAATTAATATTTCTTCGTGCAAACCTACACATAGTATAATATATGATATTGTTTTCTAAAGATTCATTAAAATCCATGCATCTGTTTATTGGTGCTTACAAGTTATCTGTACGGACATAGACTGACCCGATGATTCTTCTACCCCGTCAACTTAAATTTATCTGAATATAACAATGAAATAGAAACTGTGGTGGGACTTAAAGTTTACCAGGCACTTGTGATTTTAAGTTGTGTACACGTGTTTTTTGTTGTGTGCTTTTCTTCTTTTCTTCTTAAATTGAGTGTTCACTGTCGTCTGCACTACCGTATGAATCAATTTCTATCGTTTGTTGTACTTTCCTTTTTTATAGTTCTAAACATAACAACATTTAGTTTGTTAGGGTTAGGGGTGAATCTTGGACGATATCCTCGTCTGAAGACATCTGCAACACAAAACATGTATATATGTAAGCCCAAACACATTATAATCCCACTATATGCAATTCATTCACTTTTGTGCTAAAAAATGAACCACAAATCCACTAAAGGTACTGTGCGAACCACATGGAACATTTAATGTGATCGGTTTCATTCGCATAAGGAATAGATGGAGAGGTCATGGTTTTACATCTCATTAATTTTTTGACGGGCATCGTCTCCAGTTTCAAAACATTTGAAATATTTTTAAGCATATCGTCAGCAGGCCTTTTGTGCTTCCTTGCACTTTTGACCGACATGTGCCCAGTTGTGTTGATGTTTACTATGGCGACGACAATTTGATATTCTGGAGGGGGCAGGAGGATTTTGAAAAAAAAGCTTTGATAATCACAAAAATAAATGGTTTGTTCTGTGGTAGTTTGAAAATAAATTACCTGACTTGCAATGTATTGAAAATAAATAACTCAGCGGGTCTAATCGAAAGTATGAGATGGCACCAGATTTTTCGTAAATTCATCTTTTTTGCCCAAAAAAATCGGGAAACACTTCCCATTTTTTTTAGTAATAAAATAATAAATATTATTTAGATATACTTGAAATGTCTGAAAATTGGTTTCATTTAACTTGAGGTATATTGTCTCAGGAAACCTTACCTCACTTTTATTTTAACAGGGCCGTAACTACATTGAGACAATTGCCTCATGTAGGAAATTTTAAAACCAAACTCTAGTCTCCATATCAAATTGTGTTCACGGCGAGTGCCTTGCAAGAAGCAAGTTCTGTTTTCCCTCGGACGAAGCCCTGATTTTTCGGGATCAATGTTTCTTATTTATTTGTCTTTTGTTCATTGATTGCCATTCTGTTAGTGTTACATTCCTTTTGTAATCTAGTATAAATTTTGTTATGAACTTCATCATGAGTTTAAAAAACCAAACACAGCCACAGACTTAACTACGTGAATTCCATTTTTGCTTTATCATGCACATTGGTCTTTTGGTGTTGTCCCTAGAAACTTACACGGAATTTATACATTTTGCTTTGAGACGAAAATATTGTCAAAAAATTATGAAAACAAAACTTGCATTTTCAGACCAGGTCTTTCAAGACATAATAGATTTTTTCACACAGAAAACCAACTAGGGTGTGGAATATGCACAAAAACCTTTAAGTCAAGAGATGCTATACGACGACACGAGAGAACAGTGCATCAGGTAATTATATGGTACAAAATCTTTAAGCAGTATCAAACATGAGTCTATTTTATATTGTATATAATAATCAATTAAAATGAGAAATAACTTTTAAAAGGGATTTAAATTTGTATTTTTTTCTGTCAAAATGTCTATCGATTACCGATAAAGGTCACGTGACTTGAAACCCCTATTACTAGATTAGCTGTTGTTTGTAATAAAATGTATCATAATGGTTCCTTGATTCCTTATAAACTACCCCATGAGGAATTAAATGATTTCTTATTTATATATCAAAATCTAAAGACACACCTATCTTTAATAGTACATAGCATGAAAAGATTTGATTGTCATATCTATTTAAAACATTGTCCTCTCCAAATATGTGGAAAGATTTCTTGTTTTTTTAGATTTATCGAATGTATGTGCACACGTTGCTCCTGGAGCTTTCGTGGCTGTCCACTGAAGAAATAACGTTTTCGTTAAATATCTTCAGAACACATTTAAGCAAGGTGTCACTAAAAAACTATGCATGGCTGGATCAGGATAAGTAATGTGTTTGATGTTTAAAGGATACAGAAAAAAATGGAGACTAAATAAGCTGTAATTTTGCTGTTTTGCTGTCGTAAATAAAAATTATCATTTGAACCAATGAGAAAACATGTAACATAACTAACTATAAGTGTGTCGACCGACCCACAAGTAATTGAAATCAAATTAAACCTTTGTCATTTGGCCGTTTACCGACTGTGATATCTAAAGGCTATTTGCCAAAACTGTAAAGGAATCTCTCTCTGTTAAAACAGCCCCAGTTTTACAAACTAGGCAATTAACTGACAATGGTCTTCTCAATTTCATAGTAGATCATAGACATAGTTAAGAAATACAGATGTCACAAATGTGTGATTTCATAAAAGTTTAATTACCATAAAGATCAGCCTCTTCCTTAAGAAGCAGTTTAACAGCATGCTTGAATGATGAATTGTTGTTTATAACAACAAGTTTACGGTCTTGTTTTTCTAAAATGGACAGCTCTGTATCAAAGTTAGTTATTCCAAACTTCACGCACCTTTCGCTAAATTAAGATTTTCAGGAATGACGCGAACAGCTGATTAACGATTACAATTACAATTATCCCAAGTCTGTCATAGTGTGCCTAAATTTTCATTAGGATTTTATACATCATCAAGTTGCATTGATCGAATACACTATAAATTCATGGTTGTAAAACCATTTTTTAATTCAAAATATATGAAATAACTATAAAGCAAATTATAATTTGGTTTCAAGCACTGCAAACCTGTATAAGGGAGCTACCATTTGATTTTTTTAAGGGGGGGGAATGAGACACTTGCAAAAAAAAAGTCATAAAAATGAAATGGTAGCCCCCTAACAATGAACACAATTTTTGGTAATCATGCAATGTCTCTATAGTTCCTACTTGCAGGAAATTGTGCGCATGATAAGAATTACAGACATGGTTTTCTCTAGTCTGCCAAGGCTACTTTTAATTTTTTTCTGGGAAGGTGTCCCACAAAGAATTGGAAATAGCATTGCAAAACGTCATACTTTAATTGACTAGGTTATCTCTGCTTATGAAATGGATTATAATAAGTAAATCGCGCCCATTTCAAAGCAGTCGGAATTCAGTTAATATACAGAACGAGGTATACAACAGTGACACATATGTGTTAAGATTGATGGTCCAAGTTACAGAAAGATACAGACTATGTTCACATAGTGAATGTGGTGTTGATAAAGTCTCAAAATTATTTCTGATGAAAAAAACAGTTTTCTTACAAGAAGGTAAGTAACTTTACTTTATTTATAAAATACTGTATACAAATATTCTTACATTAATTTTAGATTTATAATATTGAAGTGAGTATACAAAGTGATTCGACTGTCTAACTTCACACTTTCTATTGACATTCTTCATCAGGCATAGTAATACTAACATCCACATGTATCTTTTGCATTGTGTACCTTTGATCTGATTTCATGTTAAAAAATTCCTACAGTTGTTAATGTCTGTGTCATTTTTGTCTCTTGCGGACAGTTGTCTCATTGGCAATCACACCACATCTTCTTTTTTATCTTTAATATTTACCTGAATTTATATATATATACATTGAGTTATATAGTTGTTGTCTTTATTTGTTTTTGTTGTAGATATATGTCACAACCTGAAAAGTTTATATGGCAATAAAACTTTGAATTGATTTTGAATTTGAATTATAATATCCCACTTGATTTGAAGAGTAAATGTCTTACTCTGCTGAAATGACTTTATCCAATTCTTGTTTATAAGTTATGAAGTTGCTTTTCCTGTTTGAATTATTTTTCATTGTTGATTTTTTGTAATTTTAATACCTGGGTATGCATTATAGGGACTCAATGCTCATTGTTAAAGGCTGTACTGTTACCTATTGCTGTTAAATACTTATTTTTAAATTGTTGAGAAATGTTTGGAATATATTTGATATCAAGTAAATGTTATTTCTACATTAAACTACAGCTTATAAGATGTTGTTCTGGTATGTACTCATGACTTTTTTTCTTTGAAATTGCATAATGCCAGTTTCAATACATGTATTGGCACTGTCCAAATTTAAATAGTACCTCTGAATTTATATCCAAAATTCGCCCCTACCTAACTCCTTTATTTAAATTCTGGACATCAGGATTAGGACCCCTACTACCCCCTGCCCCTCCTTTACTATGAATCCATATATGCTGTATGAGATTAATGAAGGATAAAAATGACCTTTCCAAAGGAAAGCAACAGCCCCAATTGTGACAAAGAAACAAGAATGATCTTTCCAAAAGAAACCAACAGCCACAATTGTGACAAAGAAACAACTTACTCTTAAAAACCGCAAGTCAACAGCAAATAAACATGATAAAATAATAAAATAAAAAAAGTTAAAATTATAAATAATTTATTATACAGATTAATTTCATCTGTAACTGTAATATTTACATATATATATCAGAACCAATAACAAATACATCAATTAATATACAATACTGAAATAGAACATATTAATCAAAATTGATGATTGCCAAAAATTTTCTTTCATATTGAAAGTGGCATAATATTTTTGGCATGCATGGCATACAAGACAGACAAAAAAAAACATGTACGAACCAATAAACCCCTGATAGATATTGTAACAAAACTAATCTTTTACGTCTATGTGACAATTTGTTCATAAACTATTCAAAATTGAAATGTTCCAAGAATAATTGTAGGCCATATGACCACACAGAAAAATTGGAATAAGTATCTGAATGTAGCAATGCTCAATGCAAAGGGGAAATAACTCACTGCTCAATATTTACCACATTCCAAACACGTACCCAGTTCACAGCTTCAAAAGGACGCTTGTGTTCTCATCCCTCACGTTTCTTTCAAACACTCAGATGACTTTGTTTGAAGAATGAGGTAATGATCTATAAATACCAAAGGTATTTTCCCATACAATTTCTATGGTAAGGCGGCATGTTAACAATGAAGCAATAAAAATGAAGGATATTATTTAATAACTATAGTCCCCCTTTATATTTCTGTTCATTTTGAAGCATATTTCATACTGAGTTGATATATTCTATTGCACATACATACATTTTCCGTTCTCAGCTTAAAAATAGAGATAATCTTTGATATGATGTTCCTCAATGACTACGGTAAAAATGCAAACTACAGTTATCTGCTCATGTTTTGGTCACTTCCGGTTTCCCTATTCACAGAAAATACAGCAAACTTTTCACAACAGCAATTTAATAGTGTCCAAAAAGTTTGTAGATCGTAATGAATATTGAAGATGAATAGTTGTTCAGTCATCTCATGATTTCAAATAAGTGCTCTAGGTCCAATAGTCGAGTTGGTTGTAAGGTACATAAAAAAGGGGGGGACAACATTAGACCAATCATGGACATCGAATGCTAGTAATGCTAGACAAATTGTACAGTCTACTCACAATTTTTGTAAAGTTAACTGGTCATCAATAAATCATCATTAACTCATAGTCAAAGTATAAAATTTAGTTTTGACTGTAAATTACAATGTTTTAAATAAAAAAGACTGTCTGAGTGGACGGAAGAGAAATTTTAATTCTTATAAAAAATGACAGTTAATAATAATAAGAATAGGAATTTTATTCACCTCCTTAGGGGGTCAGTATTTAACCCTATAATGAATTTATTGCACACTGTTCCTTCCCTGCTGTGTTTTGTGGAAAAATAAACAATGAAAAAAAACAACATTAATAGATGACTCTACCATTAACAGTAAACTTGACTTCATGAACCCCTTATTTACTAACCCCCTACACATCCATAAGGGTTCACCACATGATAGCTATAAACCAATCAAAATGTGATATTTACCCGTGGTGCAATAACATAATAAATGCCTTTAAAAATGCCCTGTACCAAGTCAGGAATATGGTCATTGTTATATTATAGTTCGTTTCTGTGTGTATTACATTATAACGTTGTGTCGTTTGTTTTCTCTTATTTTTTTAGTGTAAATTCACATTGCGATAAGACGTGTCACGGTACTTGTCTATCCCAAATTCATGTATTTGGTTTTGATGTTATATATATATGTTATATTTGTTATTCTCGTGGGATTTTGTCTATGTGTGTAACATTTTAGTGTTATGTCGTTGTTCTCCTCTTATATTTAATGCGTTTCCCTCGGTTTTAGTTTGTTATCCCGATTTTGTTTTTTGTCCATGGATTTATGAGTTTTGAACAGCGGTATACTACTGTTGCCTTTATATATTCTTTACATTTTACACAGTTTGTTTATCATTATCAGAATTTATGGTATCATTACATACAATCCAATGTCAAAAGATCTTAAAAGAAAGCGAGTGGAGGTACTTATAATATATACTGTTAGAACATTGCAAAATAATTTTTTTTAAATAAGTCAATTTTGTCATGTTAAAATATATGTTTACAATTTATATCATACATTGTAGCTTTCATTTAATTGACACACTTGCAGCGCCAGCAGTATTTTTCAAGGGATAAATGTGTTACATGCATTTTATAACTATTATATAATAGACAGTTTTTACCATCATACTGAACAAGTGCAGCAGTATATTGATTGTTAACATCTAAACAAAATCAAATCTACAATAATGTACGTTTAAGGATGTATAAAAAAGAAGATATGGTATGATTGCCAATGAGACAACTATCCACAAGACCAAAATGACACAGACATTAACAACTATAGGTAACCGTACGGCCTTCAACAATGAGCAAAGCCCATACCGCATAGTCAGCTATAATATGCCCCGATAAGACAATGTAAAACAATTCAAACGAGAAAACTAACAGCCTTATTTATGTAAAAAAATGAACGAAAAACAAATATGTGACACATAAACAAACGACAACCACTGAATTACAGGCTCCTGACTTGGGACAGGCACATACATAAATAATGTGGCGGGGTTAAACATGTTAGCGGGATACCCAGATTTGGAGTATTTTATTATACTGATGCTACATGTATGCTATGTAGCACTTTCATTTAATTTAATACATTTAGCATATTAAATTTATGTTTCTGCTTTTGTTATGTCAATGAGATTCATGTATTTATATTTTTTTCAGTGTCCAAGTTCATCTGATGAGGAGTTAGACTTAGTAATGTAGCCTCTACATCAACTGATTCTTTGGCTCCAGAACTCCAACCTACAATTCAAAAATTCTGCCTCCTCGCAACTATCATGGCAGGCCGAGAATCTGTTCCTGTCATATTGATTGTAAGATTTATCCGATGACAAAAAAAATCTTCATATCAGCATCATTTGAAGCTATTTGTTTCATACTGTTGATGTTGTTATTCTTGTTGTCTGATGTTTTAATTGTTCTTTTTTTCAAATATATATATGTTAGTTTCATTACTTTTGATACTGTAATTTCAAGATCATAAAATTGACAATGGAAATGGGGAATGTGTCAAAGAGACAACAACCCGCCCAAATAAAAAACAACAGCAGAGGGTCACCATAGGTCTTCAATGTAGCGAGAAATTCCCGCACCCGGAGGCGTCCTTCAGCTGGCCCCTAAACAAATATATACTAGTCCAGTGATAATGAACGCCATACTAATTTCCAAATTGTACACAAGAAACTAAAATTAAAATAATACAAGACTAACAAAGGCCAGAGGCTCCTGACTTGGGACAGGCGCAAAAATGCGGCGGGGTTAAACATGTTTGTGAGATCTCAACCCTCCCCCTATACCTCTAACCAATGTAGTAAAGTAAACGTAACAATACGCACATTAAAATTCAGTTCAAGAGAAATCCGAGTCTGATGTCAGAAGATGTAACCAAAGAAAATAAACAAAATGACAATAATACATAAATAACAACAGACTACTAGCAGTTAACTGACATGCCAGCTCCAGACTTCAACTAAACTGACTGAAAGATTATGATTTCATCATATGAACATCAGGCACAATCCTTCCCGTTAGGGGTTTAGTATCATACCATCATAACATATATGAGAAGAACATAACCCGTGTCATGCCAACAACTGTTTTTAGAATAAATGTGTTTAGTTCCGATGCAAAGACCTTATCAGTGACTCAATATTAACGCCAAAATATGCAATCTTTAATGACTTGACAACAGTATCGTAATTATATCCCTTCTTAATAAGTCTATTCAAAGGTTTTGTAAGTTTCTGAGGTGAATACTGACACCTTTGTGCTTTATAAAGAATCAGCATTTCAATTTCAATGTTTGGTATCAAAGCTGCATTCTTTGTTACAAGTCTTAATATTGGATCCGACATTCTTTTCCTTCTTTTGTTATACTAAGCTGTGGTATCTATCGGGCGGTTTGTCTACATCCTTTAGTATGTCTGAATATTCTGCTTTGTTTGAGAGTGAGTTTGCTGATCGAGAAATAAAATGCCACTTTCCCCAAGAATCAAATGTCGAAACGTAGAGATAAAACCGGGAGTCTTCCTTGTTGGGTTCTTAATCCTTTGTCCTCTTCTTACTCGAATTGATTTTGGTCTTATCTATTGAACAGTCATTTACACAATTAGAGCCAATCTAAAGTTACTAACCCATGACATAAAGTGACGTCAAACATGTGAATTAAAGTTGTTTAAATCTTTATTAGATGAAACCTGTGACCCAGTATTGCTATCAAATGTTTCATTAAATTGTCTTCTTTATGCTGACGATCTTGTACTGCTTTCTGAATCTAAAAAAGGCTTACAGAATGCATTAAATAAGCTGGAAATTTATTGTCAAAATTGGGGGTTAGAAGTTAATTTAAAAAAAACAAAGTCTGTAGTTTTTAATACATCTGGCCGTATTAAAGATGCACAGCTTTCATATAAAGACACGTACATCCAAAGTACCCAACATAATACTTATCTTGGCGTAACTTTTAGTGCATCTGGCAGCTTTTCAGAAGCCAAAAACATGTTATATAAAAAAGGCTTAAAAGCATTCTTTAAATATACAAAATATTTTACTAATTATAAACCTAATATCTCCACTCTAATGCACATTTTTGATCACACAGTGAAACCTGTATTATTATATGGTTCAGAAATATGGGGCTGTTTTAATTCAAAAAAGTTAAATAATGACACAGAACTTAATTATTTCTATAGATTATGTAAAGATCTAAAAAATGAAAAAGTGCATCTAAAATTCTGCAAATTTACATTAGGAGTGAATAAGCACGAAACAAATTTAGCCATATTTGGCGAATTAGGTCGTTATCCTCTAATGATAGATATTTTAACAAACATGATTAAATATTGGAAAAGAATTCATATTAAAAATAATATTTTATTAACAAATGCATACTCTCTCTCAAATACATTATCTAAAGCTGGGAAGAATTGTTGGGCTAGTAGTATTGATGCTATCTTAAAATTACTTGATTTAAAAGAGTATCAGGTGCTCTCATCTAAAATAAACATTAGAAATATGGTGAAAAAGAAATTATATTTAAAGTATTGCAGCATATAAGAATTATTTAATGATAACAGACAGAATAAGACCTCTGGAAATAAACTTAGAACTTATCGATTATTTAAACCAAATTTTAATTTTGAGCCTTACTTAATGAAATTACCATATATTTAAAGATGTGTTTTAACAAGATTTAGAATTGGAGCTCACAAACTTGAAATAAAAAAGGTCGTTATTTTAATATTAAACTAGAAAATAGAATATGCAAACTCTTCCCTTGTCACCATCTTACGGTGTTTATATATCTCAACTTGTACGATTCGCTCGTGTATGTAACAATGTTTTAGATTTTAACGAGAGAAATTTATATATTACTGAAAATTATTACACCAGGGTTTTCGATATCACAAACTAGTCAAAACATTTATTAAATTTTATCATCGGTATAAAGACATCATTCGTAAATATAGCTCAACATGCAGACTTCTTATACGTTCAGGTATGTCACATCCATTTTTTTATGGTAATATTCTTTATAAAGCACAAAGGTGTCGGTATTCACCTCAGAAACTTACAAAACCTTTGAATAGACTTATTAAGAAGGGATATAATTACGATACTGTTGTCAAGTCATTAAAGATTGCATATTTTGGCGTTAATATTGAGTCACTGATAAGGTCTTTGCATCGGAACTAAACACATTATTTTTTTAAAAACAGTTGCTGGCATGACACGGGTTATGTTCTTCTCATATATGTTATGATGGTATGATACTAAACCCCTAACGGGAAGGATTGTGCCTGATGTTCATATGATGAAATCATAATCTTTCAGTCAGTTTAATTGAAGTCTGGAGCTGGCATGTCAGTTAACTGCTAGTAGTCTGTTGTTATTTATGTATTATTGTCATTTTGTTTATTTTCTTTGGTTACATCTTCTGACATCAGACTCGGATTTCTCTTGAACTGAATTTTAATGTGCGTATTGTTACGTTTACTTTACTACATTGGTTAGAGGTATAGGGGGAGGGTTGAGATCTCACAAACATGTTTAACACCGCCGCATTTTAGCGCCTGTCCCAAGTCAGGAGCCTCTGGCCTTTGTTAGTCTTGTATTATTTTAATTTTAGTTTCTTGTGTACAATTTGGAAATTAGTATGGCGTTCATTATCACTGGACTAGTATATATTTGTTTAGGGGCCAGCTGAAGGACGCCTCCGGGTGCGGGAATTTCTCGCTACATTGAAGACCTGTTGGTGACCCTCTGCTGTTGTTTTTTTTTTTGGTCGGGTTGTTGTCTCTTTGACACATTCCCCATTTCCATTGTCAATTTTATCTGTAATGAGGAAATAGAAGATGAAATGCATTGTCTTCTAACATGTAAAACTCTGGATAATGTTAGAAATCCCTTTCTAAGCAAAATATATAGTAAAAATAAAAATATTTCAAAACTTGATAACAAATCTCTTTTTATTTGGCTAATGGGAAATGAAGATAAAAACATTTTGATAATAATTTGTCAGTTATTAGAGGTTTTAAATAAACAGAAATACAATATTAAATTAGATTTCTCTATATAAAATTATGTATGATCAAATATGCATTTACATAAGTTATTTCTTTTACATTTGATAAATATTTTATACTACGAGGTGTGCTGTCCAATAAAGGGACCAGAATAACAGACTATTGGTCATATTGTATTATATAGGTTTATTATTTACAAATTGCCTACTTCATTTTCTTTAATATTATATCAATCAACCAAATCAAAATCAATCATATTATGTACTTTGTTTAACCTATTTTGAATTTACTCTACATTATGTTTAAAAATTATATTATAATTATTCTGCTCATTCTGGGCGCCGTGATTGGCAAATAAAATATTTGTTGTTGTTGTTTGATATTCTGGTGTGTCTTATAATTAATTGAGCTGGTAATCTACACATGCAAACAAATGTTCTGGAAAAAAAACCGTGAGAGAATTTGAGTGGCGTATGTACATTTCGTAATCGCAATTTTCTTATTCAACTGATCAAAACATTGAATATCGGAGAAAGCTATGATGTGGTGAATACTTAAACGAAGTGAAACATGTATCATTCACTGTTGTACGTGGAGTTGAACTGCTACAAAATCAGTTGCCCCACGAGAAATTGATTTAGTTTTATAGATCAATTTATAATTTGAACTCTTAAAACATGTTCTATTATATTGTATTGTATTTCATTATATTTTATTGCATACAACAGACCTTCCTTTCCTTTCTAATGATCTGGCCCAAAAGCATTTTAGTCTGAATAAGCGACACCAACATACTGTCCAATCATATTTTTTCACCATCAGCTGAAATTTAAAATGTAGTATTAATTTACATATCTTCCGACATAATATATTGTGTATGGTGAACAAAAACAGTACTGAGAAGAAATATTGCACACGAAACATATAACAGCTTATTTTAGACAAATCCTTTACTTTGAGGTCTTTAGTATTTAATTGGGCGCTGAATATTTGTTAAGAAATGATTTTGTCCCGTTCAAAAAGGTCAAAAATTATTACGTCATTATAATAAGCCAGGAACCATCAAGCAGAAAACAGACAAATCCAAAGTCATTTGTTCTGTCAGTTCCAAACACTATATACTCTATAACCATGGTGCCAATAATCTTATGCGACTCCATCAATGACCTGATAATACTGGACACCAACACCACAAGACTTGTACTGACATAAATAGAGGTAAACAAAGAAAAAAGTAGCCAAACATATACTTGCAGATGCCAAATTTTACCAACTCACTATAGGCAGCAATTTGACAACTGTACCAGTCATTTTAAGCAGTAAAGCTGCATTATGCGAGCACCCTAGATTTGTGGAAGGGTGGTGTTCAATTGCAACAAACCCAAGGCGCTTGAGTTTCTTAGTCATTTACCCTTGAAGGATATATAGGATTTATTGAATATATCTGCATTACAAATGTCTATGTCCCTATTACGGTATATGTCTGTTTAAAACATTGTCTACAGAAGTGCATAGTTGTCTTTTTATAATGTTTCTTTCCTTACTTCTCATTTCAAAATAAAATGAGTTCAATGTATCGTCCAGTTGCTTCACAGTGTACTGTTCGATTAGGTGTTCTGCCTTTTTGTATTTTTGTTTCTATATTTTCCGTTATATTATCCCTTTCATCATGTTCCAGGGACGCGAATCTACCTTCAGCCATGATCGTCTGCAACTGTCTACACAAGAAGTCGTTTTTATTGGCCAAGAAAAACATATGACAACAATTGGGGATTTTTTAAATGTAATGTGAGTAACATGCTGTATGCTATGTGCAATATGCTGTTTTTGACCTTCGAAACGAATATAGCAGAATTAGCGTGCATCCTGAGTAGCCATCAAGTCTTAACGAATCACAAATCGCTAAAATAATACTGTTTAATAATAATATCCTAGTACCTGTTGCACGTATAGCATATACAACATGTCCGTTCTTGACGCTAGTTGACCATAAAAACCAAGTGTCTCAATTTGCTTGTAAGGCTGACCGTATATTTGTATATATGATTATTCCAAGACCTAAATGCTTTTTGCTCATGAGTGTCTCTGATGAAAGATTCAAATACATCGAATTTAGAAGCCGTTACACCAATGTCCATCACTTTAAATTGAACGGTCCAGTTTAATTTTAAAAATTAAAATTTACTAATTTTAAAACTTTAAATGACAAATCTAAATTTCTTTGGTTGATGGCAAATGAAGATCCATTTTTGGTACAAGATCCAATTAAACACCATAGATACTCAACTTTTACCATACTTGCATACTACAATTTATTATAGTTATAAGTTGAAGATACATAAATATTACCTATATTTGAATTATTTAACAATTGCTTCTCGTTTTTCCTTTTTTTATAACTTGATATCAAATTAATTTGTAATCATTACAAAGAAAAGTCTTAGTGAATTAAGGACGACTTCAAACGAATTATTTTGTCGGTTTTGTTTAAGCTGCGACTACTTGGTTGAATTTCACAGTTTAGCCTTTGTTTTACTAGCTCTGCAAGATCATCACAAGCTGAAGAACCCTCTGCATCAGTCACAAGAGACTAAAAGAAAACAGAATGAGCGTGAAAGTTTAACCAACATTACTGATTTAACTTTTGATTTATTCAGTAAACTTGAAACTTTATGTAGACAAAAACGTTCTCATATAAATTTTGCTGAGCATGGAAAAAAAAATATTCAGCTATGTCACAAATGAAATTTTCAATGACAAATGTTTATTTGATTTATGGGTTCAAACACTTACTAGTAATTAAAACATCCAGTACACATCCTCAGACAATATTCATAATATTATTCAATCCATAACCCTTTCTAGTGAAATATACATAGACATTTACAATTCAGCTGTGCATCTGTTTTTGAAGGTTTCTTTCAGTCAATTTAGAAGGGATTATTTAACTTTTCTCAAAAAGAGAAAGGAAAGGCGCTTCGTAAGAAAGTATCATGAAGTTCTGTTGTGTGGTTTGTGAGCAGTTGCAATTACTAGAAAAGACTGACGACCTGGCCGACTGACAGACAGACAATTGGATGGGTCGAAAACATTATACCCTCCGCAAGTTTTTTGCGTTGGGTACAAGAAATGTAATTTTTGTTACATTTTTGTAGTATCCAAAATGCCATCGCACAGTAAATGAAGGTCAAAGCATTCATTGTAGACAAGAATATGAGGAATCATTGGCAAAAGACAAAGAAAAGGTATATCTGGATTATTTACAACAAGTGTTCAACTTATGATATTAAAAAAGTATCATCAAACATTAAAACCTTGATGAATGTGGCCAAGTTTGGTTACAATAGGCCCAGTAGTTTCAGGATTTTTTTGAAGGAGTTGGGCCAAATAAATAAAATGCTTTGCTAAGTGCAGCCTGCTACAACATCAGAGGTTGAACTCTGAACAGTTGGGTCAAATTTTGATTGTGATAAAATGTTTACTTAACTAAATATATTTCTGACACAAACAAAATGTGATCAAAGATGTTACAAATCTATTGAACTTTAAAAAAAAAATCATAGAGATTCATTGGCTCGAACAGCAGTTATTGTCTTGAAACCAAATGTGTCTTTGATTTCAGTAGTGGGTCGCTCTTTTTATGTAAGGGTTTAACTTGGGCTTCTTTAAGTTTGTCAAGAAATATGCCCGGGTCTACAGTCAAATTTATAAGACTGGTCAGCTGAGGTGCAACGACAGATTTACTAGCTTTAATTGTTTTTGCTGGTATGCCATCTGCTCCAGTTGCTTTTTTCAAATAGTCTTAGTGTGGACAGTGTTATATGGGAAATTAATTGCCCATTTCCAAATTTATTTTATAAATTTTCCAAAAAAACTGCATTATTATGGCCTGTATTAAAGTAAATTCTGTCTGGCCTTTGGTTAACCGTTAAGACAGAAATACTGTAATACATATGTATTTTCTTTTGTATATTGATTGTAGTGTTCTGTTGCTGATGAATGATGACCATGTATATTCCTACTTATGGTGACAGCCTTGCTGCAAAGGAATTTTGTCGTAATTCAGGGATGCATGGTGCTTCAAAAGGGGAAATCAATATTATCTATAAAAGACAGATTGAGAAAAAAAGTAAGGCAACTTGCAAAGTCTACAGACTATAAAAAGGTACAGGTAGTAAAAACGAAGTAAAAGAATCATCTGATGAATCCGATTCTTTAGAAGACAAATACAGTAGAGCCACTAGAGGTTAAGGAAAAGTACCAAAAAATACTCGTACTATAGATATTGGATATTTTCATTACGTGAAAGACAAACTACTATAAGCAAGTAAGAAAGGACAAGGCTGGTGGTCCTTAAGTTATTGGGCCAGCTAAATGTGCAACACTGAAAGAAGTCCAAAATATTGTCACAAATTTATATTTCCCTAATGGAAACTCTACAAGGGGTCCATTATCCAATTTCAATGTGAAATGAACAGATGTTAACTTGACAGACGTAAATGAATATGAAACTGTTGAAGCAAATTATGACAGGGGGAAAATGCGCACTCTACACTTTAATTTCATCACTACAAATAAATTAGATGATGATTGTGAAGATTCAGTTTCGTCATTGGTTCCAAAATCATGGAACAGTCATAACAGCATTTTTCTTAGGGCAACTCAAGTAGAGTATTATATGATTATTCCAATGTTTACTACACATTTCACTTATTAATAGTTTATTGTTATCTTTATCGAACACACGATGGTACAATGTTACAGGATTTCAACAGTTACGAAAAAAAGGGTTAATATTTTCCCTCCATTTTTTTTTCTGTTTTGCGAATCGTTCGCGGCCCTCTTTTGTGAAATATTTTGAAGCGGAGTGGTCCTTATCGACCTCCACAGTTTCTTTTTTAGCTCTAAGTTTGGCGGCATACGTTGCGCGCTTGAAGCTAGTTGTCAGAGTGTCAAACTTTTTAAATAGTTCTGATCTTTCCAGATTCTGGGTCCGTAATATCCAGTTTAGCGATAGCTGAATTAAACAGTTCATGAGCTTTTTTCATAGAGTCTAACATAATAGTGTCACATTTATTTATGTTATTAACAGTCATTATATATAATATATATACGTCTAAGAAAAAGAACACCGAATTAAAAACAAATGTTATCAATAATATAAATATTTCGGATAACCGATATCCTTCATCAGTATGATGTCAAATGATCTTTCAACAGGATGTGAGTAGTTGAGGTAAAAGCCTTTTCTGTTTACGGACTGACAGAAAGGATCTCCAGTTAGAGGGTAAATCAGTAGCAGGGGATAATTGATCAAATTCCACAGTTTGATCAGATATATCTCTTCTGGATCTTTCAATGTCTTTAGGACTGGTACCCTGTCTGTTTGGGTGATCAAATACCAAATGAACCTCAGTTGCCTTAAACTGAAAGTGGGGTCGTACAACCCACTTATCAAACATAAACCGTGCATAATCTAAAAATGTTTTATGCACAGACAGGGGAGGGGGATGGTGTTAATAATAAACATTCCATCTATTACATAGGCTATATCAGTATTAAGTGGGGGTGGGGGTAAACTTGAAATGAAGGATACTGGATACATCTTCTTAAATACAGAAGTAGCCCAAGATTTCTGACCTTTTTCTGGTATTCCATCTGCATCACATATTGCCCTGGGTAATTGCAGAAACTGGTCTAAATCTGAAACAGCTTTGTTCGTAAATTTGGAAAAAGCTATTTTTTTTCTCAGGCAGGAAATAACTGTCTTGTGATCTTTTATTTCCTTCTTCTGTTTAGTAACAGTGACCTTGGGAGCAGAAAATGTAATAAGGTTTCTTCTTCTTGGGGGAGCTTTTTTAGAAGAAGAAGCTACCAAAAAACACTGTACATAATTTATAAGGTCCTCATGTCCATACCGTCTGTAATTCAATAGGCTGTCTGACTGTTCGTCTGTTGCATTAATGTCCAAAAAAATGTGGTGAAGATTTTTTTTATCATCTGAAATAAATAATGTGGACTGCTCCAACTGAGAAAAGTATTCATTTATATTTTTCTCTTGTAATTGTACATATGGGACAGTCATTTCAGTATGATGGGGAGAATCTCTGTTAAACCATAATTGGGTTTTTAAATTATCGAGTGTTTCTGCTCTGTATGGCAGATAATATGTTAATGTTGCCAGTGAAGACTGGCTGAATGAATTTAAAGCATTCTTTGTTTTCAAATTAATTTGCATCTCATGAGCTTCATCAAGAGCTACAGAGAAATAATTTTCCCCAGAAATGGAAACTGAGAAACACCCTTTTTGAAAAAAGTCCAAAACATCAGGCGGGAAGTTTTGCAAATCTGCAAGGTGATAAGGTATCATCCTTAAATAGTTATGCTTGTCAAAGGCATGAAACAAGCAAGCCAATTGTTTCAAACATGCATTTCTCAGTTCCCAGTTTCTGGTTCTAATAGCCATATAAAAACCAAGATAATTCAAAAAATCAGTATGAATAAAAGAATCCCAAAAAGAGAACGTGTCACTTTTGGAACTCTGGTCAGATCTCCAATTTGTAAATTCTGATAGATCATTTGAAAAAGCTGAAAAAATCTCTATTTTCTGAGAACATATTTTAGTCCACAAAGAATCGATATCACAATTATCTGCCTCATCAACAGAATTTATATTCATAGACGAACAAATATCATCTAATATGTGTTCAAAAGAGGTTTTACAATCTATGATTTTATCTGAAACTGAAAGAAAAGAACTAACCTGGTACCTCAACATAGCTTCCCATACTTGTAATAAAAATCTATGGGTTACAGCAAATTTAGTACAATCAGTTAAAATTCTGTATGTTGAGCCATGATGTAATTTGGATGCAAGTTGTTTCAGACCAGCATCCAAATACACTTTCATAAATATTGGCAATAGATTTTTGAGTATGTGCCAATCCCCTGGGTATGGAAGAACCCAGGACAAGTTTGCACCATACTCACTCTTTAACTTAATCAAATGGTCATAACTTTTGTCATCCCCTACTACAACAATATATTTGCACGATTTACCAATTTCAAATTTATCGTGCAAAATGTTAAGCACCTTAAGAACTGTTTCTTTTTTGTCGGCAGGATCATCTAGAACAGCAACAGATGTAAAATCAGACTTCTCAGTTTTTTTCTGATGGAATGGAAAGAAAAGTTTTAATTCCAGGTATCTGTATCTGTTTGTCATGTAGCAAACATTTGGTAAACCCATACCTATGTACCAAGTCAGTGAATTCAGTAAAGGAGGCAGCTTCTCTAGGGGTACCATCCAAAAATGAATCAGTCAAGTTTTCAAATTGATTCCCCTGCCTGGATCGGGAGGGTCCAATTTTATCATCTGGATTTACAATAGACTGAATAAAGTCGCATGTTAGGGAACGATCTCTAGATAACGCTGTGCAAGTTGAAACTTTATCAACAATAGCAACAGCACTTGAAATTAAGTCTACCTCACATGAACTGCTTTTAATGTCTGAAGTACATGTAATAATATTAGCTTCAGATAAAATACCATTAACAAGCAAAGGAACAGCACTAACAATCTAAATCAGTACCACAAGACTCAGAACTGCTGATACTAGTAAGTAAAGAAGGACAAGGAGTTACTGCCTGTATGGTTGTTCCATGAAAACCACTCTTATCTTTACCTACACCAACAACAGAATAAGACTGATTTTTATCTAAGTTATCAAAACTAGCTACAACGAAACTGTTTGAAGTAAGAAACCTTTGCTGCTGTTCTAACTGCCTACATCTGTTGGTAATGTACCTTCTTAAGGAATCTTTTGACACTCCAAGACCTAGTCTAGCATTTATTGATAGAAATGTAGACGATGCATTAGAGAACTTGTCACAAATATCAGTCACGAGAAGATGTAAAGGTTGTACACACTGAGCATTTTGACAATTAAATATACAGCTACACATATACAATCTTGGAAATGCTCTATTTACATTAAACGGGGTCTCAATATAATGATGATCCCATGATGCAACAGTTTTTACAAATTCTTTGTCCTCTTTGTCAGTTGCACTCAACCTATATAAAAAGTTCCACAGAACTGGGGAATCTGATTTATTTCATGCTTAGCATCAAAAGCATGTATATCAGGCAAACATGAGTTTGCGGTCTTACCTGCAGTATATGATTTAACAAAAGACCTCAATATTTGGAGTGCTTCACTCAAAATTTCATGTTTTGGTGTAATTTTATTTTTCATAGCTATAATGGTAGAATTTTTTTCTATCAACTGTTCACTGATATCATTTTTCTCAGATGTAAGC
Organism: Mytilus edulis; assembly: GCF_963676685.1. Taxonomy (NCBI): domain Eukaryota; kingdom Metazoa; phylum Mollusca; class Bivalvia; order Mytilida; family Mytilidae; genus Mytilus; species Mytilus edulis. The sequence goes on from NC_092354.1 coordinate 26,540,988, forward strand.
TGGTTATTTTTAACAGTTAGACTATGTAAACAATTTATAAAATTTATCCCGTTTCTATATATTAAACGTCCATCCTGTTTTCTTTTAGGCACAAAAACCTGTAAACACCTACTGAATCTAATTTTCAACATTCTAAAAATCCATTTATTGTTGTGCTGTAATTTTTTTAGATCAGTTTCAGATATAACATATTGAAATTTTGCTATATTAATAAGTAAATATTGTTTGAACTTTTCATATATATTTGGAAGCAACAAAGATTCTTCCTTCAAAAAGGATTCTAAAACAATATCTTTAATTTGCTCAAAAGTATAAAGATCTATATTTTCTTGGCTAACAGACTCATCAAACTTAAATTTATGAACTTGTTCACACATATATTGGGAAGTTTGATATTTTAAATCTTCCCCAGCATCAGACCTACAAAATGCATTGAAATTTTTGTAACATAATGAACAGCAAAATATTTTTTCTCTAGAATCTACATCAGTGTCATGTTGTAATTCTAATGTTAAATATTTTGTGAAAATATCAACATTCTCTTTAACTATAGAAATAAACCTCTTACTGGAGGACTTTTCACATATGACACACTCAAAATGCTGAGATATTTCTCTTTTAAAATTACTTAAAGCATTATAATGAATATGACATAAAATATCATTTACATTACATTTGTCTGAAAATTTATCTAAAAAGTTTATATCAAATTTTCTTTCTAGTAAATTTGGATCAATAGATGTTAAGTGATCACCTTTTTCTGAGCATAAATTAAAATTATGGAGAAAACATGGACTTTTACTTTCATTTGCTCCATCTATATTTGAACAAGTTTTTTTTTATGATGAAACTCCAATTTCATTTTCCTCAGTAACTTTTGAAAATGCACGTTTAAATTTCATTTCACATGTTCTGCAAATACAAGCGCTTTCAGAATAATTATACATCTGAACAATAAACTGAAAAAAATCATAATTATCAGTTTTTTTCTGGATAAGATGAATATACCTATCATTGTGACGTTCACAGTGAATGCAAGGTCCAGACTCTCTTTCAGGATGTATCTTAAAACAGTTGGTCTTTTTAGACATATTTTTTAATTTATCAAAATAATCTCGGTAAGGTTTAAGTTCGAGCGTTCCTGATGAAGGACTTGAGCGTACCTGATGAAGGACCTACGTAATTGTAAGCTTTTCTGATGAAGGACCTGAGCGTACCTAATGAAGGACCTACATAATTGTTAGCTTTTCTGATAAAGGACCTGAGCGTATCTGATGAAGGACCTACATAATTGTAAGCTTTTCTGATAAAGGACCAGAGCGTACCTAATGAAGGACCTACAATTGTAAGCGTTCCTGATGAAGGACCTGAATATAAACAAAAATGTTGTGTTTGCTACATGTGTATTCACATTTTATTTTATTTCATAGCAAGCCATATAAAACCCACAAACAAGCTATGTGACATATATGCTGAAAAGGAATACACAACATTTTAAACTATAAACAATGAAATAATTCTTTTCATTTAAATACTGAAATGGGTACTAAATTCTAAAATGTAATGCTAGAACATGATGAACTTGAAGAACTTTCTCATGTAGCCCTGGATTCATGTATATTCAAGTATGGTTACTAAAATGCAAAAGTTGCAAACATTAACAAACAACATAAATAAAACACAAAACAAAGAATACAATAAGAATGTCAATAATCTGGAAAACCTGAAATATGTTAAAAATATTTTACCAGAATGGACCAATATTTAACAAAATTGCAATGCTGTTGACAAACAACAGTGGGTAGTTGTGTGGGTTCTGTTTCACATAACTATTTCCATTAGAAAAAAAATGTTTTAGTACAGGTTGAACTTTTTTTCTATGCAAGACAACTAAACACTATCATCACACGAGCTCAATAAACAAATTAAAATGTAGATGAAATTATGACGAAGCAAAAGTTTGTGTTGACAAAATTAAAATTTAATGGCAGGACGGGGGCGTTGAATTACCATGCGGTCTATAAAAATTAAAATGCTCGGATTTTAGCTTCGAAAAAGGGTCAATATCTCGCTGTATACCGATCTGATCTATAGAAATGATGTAAGGAATATTGTTCAGACCTTTCTAAATTTGAATCAATAATTATGATGAAAATAATGGGATTTTGTGAGCTTAGAAACCTGCTATTTAGATGAATGTCTGTTGAAAATGGCGCTGAATGATGCGCTTCCTTTTCAAAGCCTCAGTTGCAGTTTGACAAGGAGTGATGGGTAATTATGCAAATAATTGGGGACATCCATCATCATTGATGCTATTTTTGGTCATTTTATTTTCAAATATAGATTAGGATGCAAATGTGTCAGTTATTTTCAGAAGGGGAAAACACCCGCCATATTTTTATCTTCCAAAACAACGTAGTCACTTGTCATTTTCAGAAGCTCGTTTCTTGTAAAATAAAATCTCCTGAGAAGACAAAATAGCATAGTCACCTGTAAAACTTACCTATATAACTAATTAATTATGAAATGACACAAGTTTAATTGTCTTTAATAATAAATTTCTTGAAAAATCACACGTACACGATGTAAACAAATTACCGAGATGGCGCGATACTGTCGCCGTCTATGTAAAAATCGCGATTGTCGCCCTTGATGTTTTGGCCGTTACGTCATATGGAAGGAGGCGCAGAACCGATCCGTGGCTTTCCCACTGTAACACATTTACACCTTGCGAAGATAGATGGAATTGATCCTTAGTTAAGAATCTTTGAATTGCCTTTCCTTTGAAGGAGAGATTACCTTGACTATTTAGTGAACAACTATCTGCCCTTGGTGTGGGAGCGGATAGCACAATTTTACATAAAGGGAATTTGTCCAACTTTGAAGTTCACATGATAAGAACCACAATTTGCGAAAATGATGCACACTAGCAAAGGACTGAAAGTTAAACTTATATCGTTCTGATAGCAGATATTAAAAAAAACCTATTAGAGGCCTGTAGTCACTCACTGGTAATTTTACTGTACAACTTACCTAGACATTTTTACCAGACCACACAATGTGTGGGCTAAAGCCACCACAATCAGTTTTATTAAGTATGAACTTAATGATTACGTTTATTCTTCAGTCATGTACCAGTATTTTTTGAGTATACACAAATTCGTTAAATATGTTCACATAAGTAGACCTAGCATCGTTGTGTTCGCAAAGTACTTTAATTTCAGCTGAAACATGTTGCTTGGCTGCTGTAATAATAAGCTTTTCGGAGCATCACAATGTTATTTATTATTTATAACCAGTCAGCCTTTCACATTGAGCTTTCAATCCAAATTTTATCAGACGTTCTAGTGGTTTATGTTTTTTTAAGTCTTGGAAATTCTAAAATCGCTTCAGCATCTGCGGTTTCTATCTTAAAATGATGGGATTAAACATTTCCCTACTTGGGAGTAATAATGCTTCAACACATGAGCCATCGCTAAAGTGAAAGAAGTTTTGAAAATTACAACAGCAATTAAAGATCGTGCTATGCGGACTGTCTTAGCCGTAAATTAAGGCTACAAATAACTTGTACACTTAAAGACACACTTAACCAAAAAAAATGCTCTTAAACTCCTTAATTAACTAAGTCAATTTCATTTTCCTTGTTATTTCCAATACCTCGACAGTGACACAAAATACGGAAACTACATCTCCAGAGATTTCTTAAATTACCTTTATATTAAAAACTTACATTTTGCAACATAAAAAACATCCAAGCTAACTTGACAGTTCTCAATACGCGTTGTAAACGTTTTTTTTTTAAATGTGTTTTTTTATTTATTTATTTTTTAGTTTCAACATTCAACATTTGGTTTCCACATTCAACATGATCCCTTATGGCCTCTATTATGATAAGACCTACCTATTGTATTTATTGTGAACTTGTTCTAGTCCTAAATATGCATGAAATAATTGCCACTGGACGCTAAGCAACCAACATTAGTTTTCAACTTTCAACATTGCAAACACATGTGTCCATGTCCTCTCATTGCATTTTTTCTGTTTTATTTATTCACTTCTCTTTGACTGTGATGTGTTGGACCGAGCTGATGATCTTGTTGATTGAAATAAAATATTTCTATCAAAATGATAATACAAATTTTTGCTAATAGACATTTCCCCTGGCGCTTGTATGATTAGACTATATTCGGCCCCTGTGGACTCTTCTATATCAAAAGCCTATAAAATAAACAAAAAATAATAATACTTTTTTGTTTCTTGGAACATGATAATTTAATGTGGGATATAATATTGTGCATCTTCCACGTATAATAAAACAAAATGTATTATACGGATGCCAGCGCGAATTGGTTTACGTTATGGAATAACCGTTTCACAAATGATATCGGATATGTTCCTTACGTCGTAACTACGATCCCGTTCCCTTTCATGAATGTTACCTACCGAATTAGACTATTTACCGGATTTGTTATCACATAAGCAACACGATGGTGGCCACATGTGGAGCAGGATCTGCTTGCCCTTCCGGAGCACCTGAGATCACCCCTAGTTTTGTTGGGGTTCGTGTTGCTTATTCTTTGGTTTTCTATGTTGTGTCATGTGTTCTATTGTTTGTATGTCTGTCTTTTTCATTTTATGCCATGGCGTTGTCAGTTTATTTTCGATTTATGAGTTTGACTGTCCCTCAGTTATCTTTCGTCCCTCTTTTGTTTGCATCACTGGATGACCACACATGTAGAGATGAATATAAAATATGTGTGGTGTTGAATCTTTTGCAGTCTTTTAAAGGATTTATTTTTCTTCATTTGACAGCTTTTCCAAATTCTTACGTCAGAAATAGTCCACAAATTTGTTTTCTTGTTCATCCTTATTACTATTTTGCCAGTATTTTTTTATCGGTGACGTATTTCTGAAGTCTCTTCAGCTTAATGCCATAATCTTTAAAATCTATATTCATTTTTGGATATTTAAACATAAAGTTTTCATGATACTGAGATGATTTGTGTATTTTGGAGCATGTTTGTTTTCTTTCTTTTCTCTGTGAGGTCTTTAGTTGCCCTTGTTATGATTGTTTTCACAAAGTTGGAGCTGTTCATTTTTTATTTACAATCTAAAAAAATTGTCTTGAGATTAAAACATGTATACTTGAGGTTATGACCTGTAACTTTAAATTATTAATGGCTGAAAAAAATATTTTGAAACTTAAATTAACTAAAATCCCAAAGTTGCCACATGTGGTATATATTCATTTTTCAACAAATTAACATGGAAATCAAAGAAATCACTTCCATCATTTTGTTTTAAAAATTACTTTGGTAAGTTGTGTCAAGGAAATAGAAGCAACACTCTCAGCAGTTATAATTCAACAGCTTCAAGTCCACTGTATATTTTGTATACTTACATTCGAGGTGAATATTTGTTCTAGTATCCATATCACGCTCATAAACATTCCATGTAAGAACATCATATTGCCCATTCCATATAATTCCGTCTGAAATAATTCAGGAGATCTTGCAACGCTGGATATCGACGTCAGTCGTGTTGGTAAGTTTTTTCGGACATAGCTGGTCAAAATTAACTCTTACAAGTAGAAAAACTGTAAGTAGGCGATTGCCATCACCTTTCTTTTACATTTGCAAAGATTTGGATTTCGGTCGTATTGCCGAGTGAGACCTAATTTCTGTACGTTTCCCCATATGGCTTGGCATCAATGAAATAAACAGCCACATGGAATTCTGTTTCAGCAGCTGACGTCGTAGCTACTTCGAAATCCGAAATAATTCGGAGAAGTGCAAACTGATTATTTGTGATTCTTGCATACTTTCTTTTCACTTTAGAAATTCCCAATAGACAATAACGTTAAAAAAAAATTCAATGATAACTGCTCTCTGTGGGATAGTTGATAAGGCCATCCAGCTGAGCTGTCCGCAATTCTTGTGTATGCTTGCAAGTGTGTATATATGTCGGCTATCTGCTCAGACGTGTACCATTTGATGGATGGTGCTTATATATGTCGGCTATCTGCTCAGACGTGTACCATTTCATGGATGGTGGCTTACTGTTATCCTGTGTATATACAACCTCTTTACAAAGTCATGATCATTCACCATTGGCAAAATTTGTAGCACTTCATCGACAAAGTATTTACCGATAATTTCTTACTTGACGAATAATATATTTCTATGACGAAAGGGAACGGTATGGCAGTAATTCTAAAGATAGGAAAAAATTAAGAAGGAGTTCAGTTTTCTTAAATCAATGCTGATGAAAATAAAATATTTAATTTAAAATTTATAAATTGCTTTCAAATTATAAACTTTATTTTAAACAAACTTGAAAAAAGTATACCTGTTAAAGTCTAGATAGACTTGACACATAGTTGTATTGAGAGTGATTCATGTTGAATTTGTATAGCTTTGAATGTTTGAATTAATTAATTAATTAATACATATAATTGTTTTTTCAACAATGTTATTGTTTTTAAAGACGGTCTTTGAACGCTGATAATTAATTGTAAAGAATACATAACGTTGTGCATCCCAACCACATAACTTATTAATTGTGAAATTGAAATCTTAACAAACAGTGTTAGCTTATTTTTGGGGAAAGACGGCTTGAAGCCGTCAATCCGCTATGGGGTTGACCAGAGTGACATTCCCTCACATCATTCATTTTGTTTTTATAGTGTGGAAAACCCCCCAATAAATCTTACTTAGATTGAAGAGAAGGAGACCCAGACATGAATAGTTTAATAGGGAATTTAAATATTGTCTATAATGTCCCACTTGGCGAGTCATAGTGCAAAAACAAAAGGTATAACTCTATCTTGGTAAAATCATGTATAGGTAAAATCTGTTTGTATGGACGTGGGATAGACTTGAATGTACCATCTAGATAAAGGTCACTGCATTGGCCAAGACACCGAAATGCTTGCCTTGTTGTAAAAATAGCGGTTCCCCAGTTATTATCAATAAGACTAAGAAAATTTCTGACCATCTTTTGTGCTTTTCCAGCGACCATCAATCAACACATCACATGTGTATTTCATAAAAAAATCTTTTTTTATTTATTATCCTCAGTGAAAAAAAAAGTCCTCAGTGCTACTAATGTACTGGAACTTTTTTGTTACATTTAATGTATGAAGAATGTAGTTGAACACACATTTACGGGTAAAAAAGAAACGCTCATAAAGTAGAATCTGGTATGGGGTGTAAAATAGTCCCAAATATCAGGTGCCTCATTATTACTACAAAAACAGATGTTATATTTAATAGAAATTCCTCGCTTACAATCAACGAGTCTCTGCTTACAACCTGGAACATAAGTTCTATAGGAAGAGCATAAAAATCCTCTACAAAGTTGGCACCAATGTATATACATTTGGCATCTATGTAGTTGAAACTTTTGTCCTTAACACTATTTATATTGAACTGATCCGAAATTGTCAGTATATTAAAAACATTGGCATCACAAACTGACTTTTTCAAAAATGACTGGCAAGGTGCTCGTTAATCGTCAAACAAGTAGTATGTAGTCCTTGAATGGTGTAAACTTCCCACTAACACCATACACCATTACACTATACACCTTTTACCATTACACCATACACGTTACCCCTTTGCACCATACACATTACACAATACACCATTCTCCATTCTATCTACACGATCCGAAATTACCCTTAACGCAATTAAATTTCAAATATTAAGATTATTATTATTGTTTATGTTTACAATCCGAAAAATTAGAATAAAAAGAACTTCGTTTTCAACCAATGAAACGTTGTACACCGTTCATTCACACCATTCCCGATCACACGTAACACAATCACACCATTCCTCAAACACCATTACACCATTCCGCATGCACCATAGCACATTACACCATTACACCATACACGTTTTTTTGGGGAAGTTTACACCATCCAAGGGCTGTAGATGCATGTAGAATATCAATAACATTGGTGTAAGTTATATCGATAGGAAAGTCGTATAGAAAATCAATGATGATCCTTAACAGTAATGGTTTGGCTATTTCCCGTCTCTGTTGGTGTTGATGGTTTGATTGAGGCTGCAGTCAGTTTATGCATTTCATATCCTATAACTTTCAGCATCCAGTGTAAGACTTTGAGGGAATAAATCCCTTCTTTTACTCTCATTGGTTATAATGCTACTACTGTTAGTCCTTGGGCTAAGTAAGTTAACATTGACATCCAAATTTGATCGGATATGGTGTCAATTTCTTAAACTGTGATAACAACGAATATCTGCAATGCCCTACGCATTACTAAGGCAGTACAGTCCATAGTAATTAGTAAATAATTGGCACTGAAACAAACCAATATAATCAAACAGTCTGCAAGTTTTTAGCTTTTATAAATAATTCACAATGACGTGAAATATACACAAAAAAACATAATGCATTTGTTGATTTCAATTTGAAACATGGACTGCTATTATTGACTTTTGAGAATCCAATTAATAGTTTTGAGCTGCATTTTATCCAGGAGAAAAATAACAGAGCATCATACTTGTTCCCTTCTTTGCCAAGTTATTTATATACAATTATCTATAAAATATGGCCAATTGAAGGTTACATCTAAAACATATTATCCAAAAAGTGGTCAATTTTACTAAAAAAATGATGTTAAATTTTCATTAAGGTCTCGTTGGTCAAACATGACAACTAATACAAAAAAAGGTTGAAGTTACACCCCAAGGGTGACTGGGGTATAGAAATATGGTCACTTGGTCTTCTCCCGACCGGCAGTAAAACGCTTGCCGAAGTGGGGCGTCCGTTTGGCTGTGCGGGATGTATCAAGTTCGCAGTCACGTTCGTCAGAAGGGGACGTTAAATCCGATGCCTCGTGTAAAGAGAGTGCCACGCTCTTTGCACGTTAAGAACAACTCTTTGAGGGGTCCGTAGGTGGCCTGTTGCAAGGCAAAATTTCTGTCCCTATCCAATATACCCTCATTTTCCAGTGGCAGTCCAAATTTCCCCGACCATCATCCTAGATGGCCTCTATTACAACAACCTACCTATTGTATTTATTGTGAACTTGTTCTCGTCCTGAATATGCATGAAATATTTGCCACTGGACGTTAAGCAACCAACAATCAATCAATCAATTTACATCTAATACAACTATAAATACATTTAAGAAAATTATCTGGGACACATGACCGATTTAAGCTAACATCGAATACAATTATCGAAAACGTAGTCAAATTTACAGTGAAATGTGGAAAAACTATCAATAAACCGATAAAACGTCTGTTGTTACATTCTATACAATTATCTTTAAAATATTGTCGATTTAAGGTAACATCGAATGAATTATCCAAAAAATGGGAGAATTTACTGGAAAATGTTGTGAAATTTTCAATGAAGCTCTGTTAGGTTGAAGTTTACATTTAATACAACTGTAAATACATCTAAGAAAATTATCTGGAACAAATGACCGATTTAAGGCAACATCAAATACAATTATCGAAAAAGTGGTTAAGTAAACAGTAAAATGTAAAAAAAATATCAATAAATCGATAGCAGGTTTTGTGTAATTATCTATAAAATATGGCCGATTGAAGGTTACATCTAAAACATGTTATCCAAAAAGTGGTCAAAATTTACTGAAAAATGCTGTAGAATTTTCAGTAAGGTCTCGTTGGTCAAACTTAACAACTAATACAACTGTCCAAAAAGTGGTTGAATCACTAATAAGTTTACATCTTATACAACTGTAAATACATTTAAGAAAATTATCTGAAACAAATGACCGATTTTAGGTAACATCAAATACAATTATTAAAAAAGTGGTCAAATTTACAGTAAAATGTCGAATAATTATCAATTAACCGATGGCAGGTTCGGTTTTACATTATATACAATTATCTATAAAATATGGTCAATTTAAGGTAATGATATGATGTTACCTTAAATCGGTCATTTGATCAAGACAATTTTTTAATATTTTTCAGTTGATTTAGCCACTTTCTGGTTAATTGTATTAGATGAAATCTTAAATGAACCATAATTTTAAAATATTTATATAAAATATACACTTAACCTGCCGTCAGTGTATTTTTAATTTTTCCACATTGTACTGTAAATTTGACCACTTTTTACTGTAATTTTTTCAAGTTTTTTGAATGTGAAAATCTCTGCTATATGTCTGCATTATTATGCCATTATACATTGTATTTGATGGAACTGCTCTTGAAATGATTCAAGGGTATAAATATCAAATAAATACTAACATAAATTTATAAAATTTTGTGAAAATTTCTTACTGACAACAAACATTGAAGCAAATAGTGATTTCAGAAAATGTTAATTTTCAATAATGCTGCTATTTTTTTGTGATGTTGCAATTTTCACAATGATAAAAACATTGCATTAATTTCTGATTTTGCAGTTTTGTTTTTTTATAAATTGTCAAATGTTTATAATGTAAAACTTTTCAATGTCCCTATTTAAAAACCATTTCTTATCACTAATATCATTAACATCAGTGGAGGTCAGTTGAGGTCAGTAGTCATAAAACTGGCAAATTATCCCATTAATAAAATGTAAAGCACTGTCCACATGTTTTTATCTTTAACACCAAGAAGCCATTAAATGTAATCAGATATCCTTCATTTATCATGCTTCACCATATGATAAGGTCAGATTCCTGAAAGACCCCCTTAATTATTAGAAATATATAACTTTGCATCAACCATAATATCTTGGTGTTACTAATTATAATCAGTATGTATTAAAATGACAACTGGTTAGATTGTATCTTCTCTATAGAGTACAGAATATTAAAAAGTAATTTTGATGGTGAAATGTTGTAAAAATGGTTTTTGCAACCTGCTACCCAAATACAAATTTACAAGAAATATATTGATTAATCTAATGGTTTGTACATGGAGTTTAAAAGTTAATTGTGAAGAATATAGGTAAGCTGTACAACATGTATTATTATAGAACTGCATGTGATATGAAAAAGCTGAAGTTAAAAAATGAACATGTATATGCTATGATTGTATCTTGGAAATAAACAATGAATATGAACATGAATATCAGTTTTTTATTAACCATTGAAAAAAAAAAAAAAAAAGCAGTTTGTATAAAAAAGAAGATTTGGTGTAATTGCCAATGAGACAACTCTTCACTAGAGACCAAATGACACAGAAATTAACAACTATAGGTCACCGAACGGCCTTCAACAATGAGCCAAGCCCATACCGCATATATAGTCAGCTATAAAAGGCCTGAAATGACAAATGTAAAACAATTCAAATGAGAAAACTAACGGCTTAATTAATGTACAAAAATATGAACGAAAAACAAATAATATGTAACACAGCATCAAACGACAACCACTGATTTACAGGCTCCTGACTTGGGACAGGCACATGTATCACTAGCGGATTTAGGGGGGTTCGGGAAAACCCCCCCGCTTGGAAATCGTAAAAATGTTTTGACCAAAAATTTGTGAACTTACTGTACAATCTTTGTTCAATATCGATTTCCTTCAAACTTTGTATAAATTAAGCTAATTAACAAAGTGGCATGTTATCATAAGACTCTTGTTATATACACAATATCATAATCACATTGACCCCGGGGTATACCTGTTTAATGAGTCCTGGCTACAAATTTAAAGGATTAATGTATGTCATAATTTTTTTTGGTAAAAAAGGGGGTGTTTTTTTTCAAATTTCGTGCCGTATCTCTATTGCTTAAAACTTAACACGTTTATGTTGCGACTGGTTTCCATATACATCTTATATTTTAAAACTTCCTATTGAGCTGGAATAAGGAATGAGTCTGGATATATTAAGCATGACATCTTGTACAACCCCGTGTTATGCCAAACACATTTATTACGGTTTTTCACAAGACTACGGGCGTATCATGCGCTCTTGGCGCAGCTGTTTATTTTGTTTTTTATGGGTGACGTCTACTCTCTATCAAATTCACATACTGCAGTTTACATTTGTATTTGCTTCTTCTTCATTATCTACTTATAAGAAATGTTTAAAATATTTCGTTATCAAACAATTTGTTTTCTAGCATTTTCCCTAATTTAATTCCATTCTAATATGATTATTTATTTATATGTATGATTGTCGAGAAGGCCATATGTTAAGTTAAATTGTTAGAACTATAACAATCTTTTAATTAGTATTAAATAGAGTAGAGATCGTTTGCACACTATTTTTAATTGCAAGTAACTTTTACAAATTTATCCTGTTGTGATCTTTGATCAAATCATCGTCTGCTAATTTTTGACATGAATTAATACATGTCTAGGTAAACAGTTTACTTAAATTGTATCTCGATCATTTACTGCGGTCAAGCAAAGTTCAATCCTGTATGCATCGCAGCTAGTTGATGAATTACTTTTATTGCTTATGTGGTTTAGATGTGTTAAATGTAAAATCAGCTGCTACTTCATAACTAATCAAAACATTATTAAATGGTATATATATACATGAAATGATTAAAGAATATAAAAACTATTATAAAAAAATTCTACTTGCATGTAACAATAAAAGCGCATTTTAAACTTATTGAATTAGTTATCAAATCTTTGTTTTTGTAATAAATATAACTTGATTGTGCACTAGCATTACATTTTGGAGTGTACGAATCATAAAATATTCTTTGTAAAAATGAACATTTGCAATTTCAAAACAATTCATATGCAGCTTATGTTTACTTAATACTATAAATAACAAGCTTTTTTATGAGCTTATAAAAGCTCTTATAAAAGCTCTTAATAGTAAACTCACAGTTGATTTGCTTTTTGATTGACATTTATTGGATTTTGATCGCTTCTTAATGGAAGAAGCTTCTCTAAAAGGCTCCAGGCATCCCCCGAGCATGCTTGGGGGAAGCTCACTAGAATAAATATATGTTCCCTAAGGTGACGGGAAAGTTTTTGTTTTTCGTGTTGATAATTATTTTGTTGACGATAGTCACTATTATTGATTGTAAACCCTGTACGAAGTCTGCTTCTGAATGCAAACAAATGGGAATGCCATTGATATCAAACAACCTACAAGTCCCTCTTGTAGCCGAACTTGACATAACGTTAATGAATAAGAAGTTAAACGCTTACATTAATGATGATATCGAATCTACCTTTTCTGATGGTGTTCTGGACATGGTTCATAGAGAGGAAGAAAAAATTCAGACATCCATGTTAGAAGATGATTCGTCCAAACTTACCGGTACAAAAGAAGAATATGACAAAAAAGATGTCGAATATATAGTTCAAAATCTCGAGGACAAATAAGATTGATTGATTGTTGGTTGCTTAACGTCCATGTGAAATATTTCATGCATATTCAGGATGAGAACAAGTTTACAAGAAATACAATAGGTAGGTCTTGTCACAATAGAGGCCATCTGGGATGATGGTCGGGGAAATTTGGAATGCCACTGAAAAATAAGGGATTATTGGATAGGGACAGAAATTTTGCCTTGCAACAGACCACCTACGGATCCCTCAAAGAGTTGTTGCAAGGGTTCTTAATGTGCAAAGAGCGTGGCACTCTCTCTACACGAGACATTGGATTTAACGTCCCCATTCTGACCGGACGTGACTGCCACTTGATACATCCCGCACAGCCAAACGGACGCCCCCCTTCGGCAAGCGTTTTACTGCCGGTCGGGAGAAGACCAAGTGACCAGTATTTTTGTGATTTTACTTTTTTCTATTCCCCAATCACCCTTGGGGGTCGGAGGACAAATAAGAAAATATACAGCTAGAAATCGCTCAAGTTAACAAGTTAAGTGAAACCAATTTTAATACAGAAATAACAGATTTGTTGAGTGGGTTTGAACACAGACAGGGAAAATTGAAATTGGCAATAATGTTATCAAAGCTTCAAAACTCACAAGACAAAAACAAAAATAAAAAAACTTTTTCTAAAGATCTTAAATCTCAGTTTGCGAATGTATCACTCAATTTCGAAGAAAAAAATGCTTTTTATTTGCAAACTCAAAGAAAGGAATCAGAAAAGAGGGACGAAAGATACCAAAGGGACAGTCAAACTCATAAATCTAAAACAAACTGACAACGCCATGGATAAAAATGAAAAAGACAAACAGAAAAACAATAGTACACATGACACAACATAGAAAACTAAAGAATAAACAACACGAACCCCACCAAAAACTAGGGTAGGGGTGATCTCAGGTGCTCCGGAAGGGTAAGCAGATCCTGCTCCACATGTGGCACCCGTCGTGTTGCTTATGTGATTACAAATCCGGTAAATAGTCTAATTCGGTAGGTCACATTCATGAAAGGGAAGGGGATTGTAGTTACGACGTAAGGAACATATCCGATATTATTTGTGAAACGGTTATTCCATAACGGTCAACCAACTCGTGATGGCGTCCGTAAAATTTACAAAGGGATGATTTCAACTTCACCATTTGGAACTCTTGGTTTAATAGCTTCCTTGTGAGCAGTAACCCTCTATCAAGAAAATCATGATAGGAAACGCAAGCACGGGAATATCGTATCAATTGGGAGATATATACCCCGTATGCAGGTGCTGCTGGAATGTTGCTACTTAGAAATGGAAAGTTCACAATTGGAAAGCTGAAATCATCTCTTTTGTCGTAAAGTTTTGTTTTCAACCGACCCTCATTGTCAATTTCTAAATGTAAGTCAAGATATGAAGCCGACTTAACTGTATCTGTAGTATCCTTTATCTCCAATTCGATGGGATAGATGCGTTCCACATAGTCACCGAATTTTGAATTGTTTAGTGAAAGAACGTCATCTATATAGTGGAAAGTAGAGTTAAAGGATATTGCTAACTTCTTATCTTTCTTCCTAAGAAGTTTCTGCATGAAGTCAGCCTCATAATAATAAAGAAACAAGTCGGCAAGTAGAGGGGCACAGTTTGTTCCCATTGGGATGCCGACAGTCTGTTGAAAAAAACGTCCTTCGAACGTTACAAATATGTTGTCAATCAAGAAATCAAGCATCTTGATAATATCTGTTTCAGAGAATTTTTTGTTTGAATCAGAGTGATTCTTTACAAAGTATGATTTATCACTCCCTAAGACAAGATACTTGTATCTACGTTGGCCATTCTTTTTTATGAAACAAAGTAATACCAACTCTTTCAATTTGTCTTTTAGTTTGGAATGAAGAATACTTGTATAAAGAGTAGAAAAGTCAAATGTTTTAATACTGTTACAATATGAAAGAGAGTTAGATTGTATGTACTCTAAAAGATTTTTGGAATTTTTAAGTATCCACATCTGATTCACGCCACCTCTAGAATAGGCAGTTTCACAATAACTTTGAAGCCCGTCTTTGATTGCTGATAAAATAGATGTTAATAATTTAGAAAGAGGTTTCGTGGAGCACTTGGAAGACCCAGCAATATACCGTTGTTTGTAAGGACACTTATGTTTTGACTGCTTTGCTATTGTATTTTGAAATATATAATTCTTTCTTTTGGTCAATATGAATGGACTTATGAGTCATGTTGTGTCGTCCTAGTCTTATCTGAAGTTTGAATGCTGACCATATTAGGTCAGCCGGAGAGTACGTTTAGATAAGGGGGCGGGGCTTGACCATATTTGGGTGCGCCACAGCGCCAACCGTTTTTGGGTTGCACACTTTGAAATGAATGCTGACAACAGCTATCGAGAAGACACAACACCGTCACATTGATAAGGGACTTCACACGCTTTACAGGAGACGAAATGCCAGACTATGCAAGAATCCCAAAAAAGCACCATTCATTCCACAACTAGGATCTAGTGATACTGAACTTTACTTTCGAGACAAAATTCAAGACTTCAATAAAAGCATCAGAACCAGTTTCCGGGAAACTATGTTACAAGCAGCAACGGAGCATTCCAAAAAAATGCCAACTAATAGCGAGCAGATATGAAAGGAAGCCTGCACAAAGATTAAAAACGGGAAAAAAACATTGCTAAACTCAATAACCAAGTGCAAGAAATCAAAGAAAAGTGGGTTGAAAAATATGAAGAGGCAGCGCTAAAACCAAGCAGTAAAGAAGAATTGAAAAACGATACAGGAGATGTAGAGAAGTTTAAGGGCCAGCTGAAGGACGCCTCCGGGTGCGGGAATTTCTCGCTACATTGAAGACCTGTTAGAGGCCTTCTGCTGTTTTTTTTCTATGGTCGGGTTGTTGTCTCTTTGACACATTCCCCATTTCTATTCTTAGTTTTATTTTACAAAGTTATCATCCACGTTTTTTAATTGTAGTCACTCTTGGATGTGTGTGTTTTGACAATATATATACTATATTTATTTTCATCAAATGGTTTGTTGTCCGATTTAATTCTGACCAGGAGTTAAGTTCTCCATTACAACCTAATCAGGAAGAGGATGGTAAAAGTGGAGACTGGAGAAGATGAGATTTGCAGTAGGAGATCAGGTGGATATATACCCTAGAAAAATAGAATGTGAAAGTGGTATGTTACATATAAAAAAAGATGTGATGTAATTGCCAATGAGACAGAAGAAGAAAACAACGGGCACTCCTGGACTATTTTAAGAGTTAGGTGAGGTCAAAAATATGCGTGCATGTATCTGTGATGTATATAGAATCAACAAATCAGCATACGAGATCCTGTAAGCACGTGCAAGCGATTTGATACAAATATGTGACGGATAAAATACCAATACTTAATTATTTATCACACAGTACAGGATCTATTTCAACGCTATAACATAGGAAGTAAAGGACTGGTGTGTCTTGTTTTTGTAAAAAAACCCAGTAATAATCATCTTTCAAATAGATTGATAAAACCAAATAGAACAACATATAATAATCTCTCAGATAGATACTGCTATTAATAGAATAGCAAAAACTAAATAATCTCTCAAATAGAGACCGACTTGATACATCCCGCACAGCCAAACGGACGCCCCACTTCGGCAAGCGTGTTACTGCCGGTCGGAAGAAGACCAAGTGACCATATTTTTATTCCCTAGTCACCCTTGGGGGTCAATGAATTAAGAGAGTCAATGATAACTCAAACGAAAGATATACAACAACTTGCATAGCGAGTGTCCTTATGAGGAGATTCGATGAACATAACTAATTCAATGTCAGATTCCTTTCATATTGGCGTCGTTTGCGATAATGCTAATTTTTGAACTAGAATAATTTACTATTGCCTGCATTTTTATTAAATCGGTTACTTCCTAAATTCAATCAGAAAGATTTATAGATGTCTGCTGCTTTAATTACTGTTAACAAAGAGATTATGATCATTATATAGTTTTGCTGGTTTCTGTACAGTAACAATTCTATCATTAGGGAGCTACCATTTGATTTTTATGACGGGGGGCTAGGATGAAAAAATTTGTCCTGCATTTTTATTTTTCACTCTATTCGGTCCTGCCTTTTTCTTTTATTAGTTTATCCTGACTTTTTTTTACCTAAATTGTCATCCTGCCTTTTTTTTTGGCAAAGTGTCTGATCCTGCCTTTTTTTTTACTCAAAACTCCTGTCCTGCCTATTGTTTTTCAAATTTCATCTCATTGATGCACGTCTAGCAAAACGAATGTCCATATAAGGATATTCGATGACGAACATAACCAATTCAACGCTTGCTTTTAAACGACTATTCGGACTCTTTCTTATTTTATTTTTGAGGAATTGACCGTTGCCTGCATTTTAAATTGGTCTTGCTCATGTTCATGTTGAATCCAATGATTTACTCGTTCATTTCTTCTGTTTTCATTGCAGCTCGATAACAAAGAGCTCATCATCATAAAATGTTTTTGGTGTGATCTGTACAGAAGCAATTTCATCACTATTTAATACTTTAGTTACTTTAGGTATACCACAAATACCTCCAATGAACCATTCATTCAAGTCCAATAGAGGTTATGTTTTTGATTTAAACAAAACTAGTATTCTTACCTCCAGCTTGTGGAAAAAAAATATGGTCAACAGATGAAAAAACAAATATTCTGAATAACAATTTTCTCATTACATTAAATTGGTAATTATAAGTTCGATAGATAGCGTCGAAAAAAAAAATGTTCGCAGTGAAATAAGATCAACATACCTACTACTTTTAAATTATACGTAAAATGTTGATCTCTGCCTCACTAAAATAGTTGAAGTATTCAGTATGTATATGAAAGATGCACGAGATTTTTCTATGATCTTTTAAGTACGAAACCGTGACGTTTCGAATTCAGGTCCCTCAAAACATAAAATGATTTTACCGATTATATATTTCATTTTAACTATTTACAATTATTTTGTTCAATTCTAACGTAGTCATATGTTTTTACTTATATTTTGTTTTAAAGAGTTTAGATCTTTATTTATAACTTTTTATTTAAATCTAATAATTAAAATTTTTGGTTGAATTTGATACAATACTTTTTTTTATTATTTGCTATTTTCTTTTACGCCAATACTTGGGACATCCCAGCTAAAACAATCCTCAGATAGCTTCGATATGCATCATGCTGAGAAATGTTGTAAGTCGATCTTAACTATATCATAATTTCTGTCCTAACAATATCTCATAGGACTAATCTTAGAACAGTGTCGATAAATAGTCCACAGTTATTATAATGTTATTATGTACCAAATGTATTTTTTTTTTTTTTCATATCAAATTGAACTTTTAAAAAATATATGACATATGAAGAGATAAAATTTATTGCTTTAAAATAATATGTATATACATATACATTTACATGTATATGAGCAGTCAAATAGGATAACAATAACTCCATGTATTAGCAGTATACAGAAGAAGAAAAAATACACCGACAAAAATAGATCACAAACTTCATAGAAATATACATTCATGACATCACAGTTCAAAAAATCTTCCACTTAATTAACTGTTTAGGTATATGAAATATAAATATTAAATTACACTTGACAACAGAAACAAAGTGTTTTAAATTTGAGGGTGTGTATTTTTTCTGCTATAAAATTAAACAGACACTACAAATAGCCAGCTATCATTTAACAAATATGGAGAACATACATGTATATAACATATAACTCACTGCTGGAAGACATTGTTCAACCAAAGGATAACATTTTCATGAATAATAACTTTTTTAAACATAAAAGGGATGATATATTTTCATCTGTTCATAAATAATGCATCAATATAAAAATAAGACCATGTAACTATTCTTGAATTGAAAACATACATGTATACATTATTTCCAATAAAATCACAGACAATTAATTTACTGATGAAGACCACAGTCAAGATAGATGAATTGTTGGGGACCTCGCACAAATATGAAGTGTATTTATATATACATTTACATCTATCGTAAATGTAAATGCTGCAGGTTTTCTGGTACAGACGGTAACCCAACATCCAAACGAACCATTCTCTGTCTTATGCTTGGCTTACCGATATCAGTATTGCACCTGCAAATGCTTAATTGGGAAGATTAAGACGTTATAACCTTAAGATGAGTTCAAACAATGAAATATTTCATTCGTTTTACACCTACATGTTTTGTCTATAATTGTCTATCCTGTTACTGTAACCATAGCAACCATAGTAACAGGATAGACATAACAGGATAGACAATTTTTTTCGTTTTTGATTGCTGTGAAATAACTACTTCCTTTGGTGAAGTGATTATGGTTTTCTATTGTGAATTTGGTTTCTAACACGTTATTGCACTTTTTACAACCATACTGTTAGTGTAATTAATCAAAATGGTTGGTAACAGCATAGACATGAAAAAAAGTACGCTCTATTTTTTTTTCACTAAAAATCTTGAAATTTCTTTTCTCTACACTGTCGTTCAAGAAAGAAGGCGTTTAACAGTTTATCTGATTTGGCTATATATTGTTGGTATTTTTTACATATAGCTCTTCAACGATTTTCGGTACTTATACATCTTCGGATTTCAAATGTTTGGCTTTGAGCGTTCCTGATGGAGGTAAATCCAGAAAAGCGCTTCGGACGCAATAAATTATAAAACGTGTTGTTTTCCATTTTTTTTATCTGTATATAATAATATTCAAGATATTCAGGGGCATTATACTTGAAAAATCAGTTACCCAATTCGGCTGAAAAGTTAAGGAAAGGTAGAGCTTGACCTCATAAATACTTTAACTTCTTGTCTTATTTGCTCTAAATGCTGGAGTTTTTGAGATATAAGCCAAAAACTGCATTTTACCCTGTGTTCTATTTTTAGCCATGACGGCCATGTTTTTTTGACGAAATAGAAAATAAAACACAAACTTTATTTTATACGCCCTCCTGATCATTCAGTTGAAGTTTGGTTGAATTTGGTTGAGTAGGTTTAGGGGAGAAGATTTTTTAAAGTTAGCAAATATGATGAACAAATTGTGAAAAATTGTCATTAAAGGAGAATAACCCCTTAAGGGGTCAATTGACAATCTTTTTCATATTAACTTTTTTGTAGATCTTACTTTGCTGATCATTTTTGCTGTGTACCGTTTATCTTTATCTATGATAATATTCAAGATAATGTCCAAAAACTGCAAAATTTCCTTAAAATTACCAACTAAGTGGCAGCAACCCAACAATGGGTTGTTTGATTCATCTGAAAATTTCAGGGCTGATATATCTTGACCTAATGAACATTTTTATCCCATGTCAGATTTGCTCTAAATGCTTTCGTTTTTGAGATATATGCCAAAAACTGCATTTGACCCCTATGTTCTATTTTTAGCAATGGCGACCATGTTTGTTGATAGATCATAACTTCGGATACAATTTATAAACTAGATACCCTAAGGAACATTCAATTAAAGTTTGGAAGTATTTGGCCTAGTTTCAGAGGAGTAGATTCGTGAAATAGTTTACGACGACAGACGCCAAGTGATCACTGGTGGTAAGCGGATGGGAGACAACTCTAGAGATAAGTTTTTCTTTTCCGATTTTCGTGCACTAAAAGGTTCATTTGAACCAAACCGCTTGTCTCGTACATACTATTCGGCACTCCGGTGATATTAAAACCAAATTTGATGCATTAAAACATTCCAATTTTCGTAAAATAGTCATTCAAAAATTCAAGCATGATGGTCATAACTAAAAAAACAATAATATTGAGGATGGTCGTAACGTAAATTTGTGATGGTCGTAACTCTGTTTTAATTAAGACCGAATAAGGCAAGTCGAGAATTTTAAACGTGTCTTTTATTATCTGCATACTAGTATTTTATATGATGCGTTTCTGAAGATTTTTTTTTTCATTTTTTACATACAATGTAAAATAAAGCAATTTCAATTCTTGTAACACTTATCAATTCAAAAATTTAAAAGTTTTCAAATATTGTGCTTGACCAAACCAGTCAAGAGTTCTAAACGTGTCTTTTGTTATATGAATATATCATATATCATATTATATATTTGTGAAGTTGTTTTAACCAAATAATAAAAACTAAATGGAGAGAGGAATACCTGTAAAAAAAAAAAAAAAATAGAACGAATCGAACGAAACAATACATAATGAAATGCATGAACAGTCATATATTCTGAAAATATGTATAAAATTAACAAAGAGGCAAATAGTTGAATAAATGTAAGCGGTTAATTTCATTAACAATGTAAATTTCTCAAAAGTGGAGAATTCATTTTAAAACAAGAAACACAGCTCTGGTTATGATAATTCTTAGTTAGAAATAAAAAGCACGAAATGTATCAAATAATTGTTTTAATTACAAATAAATGAGTTTAAGAAAAGGCATTTTTTTACAAATTGGACATCACATGAAATAACAGTATCCTGATTTTTTTTCTTTGGAATTCGCATCTATTGAAAACATAAACTTTTTGATGATGTACCTACTAGTTTTTTTTTTAAATCTTCAATTTAAGAAGTCGAAAGGGCATTAATAAGGAGTCAAAATAAGCTTAGAATATTGATAGGTTATGAAGGTCGTTATCGAGACTAGAGCATACCCGCGAATTCGCAGGTCCGTACCTGAGTTAAAGAACATACGCTTTTTTTTTAGCCTGGATGCTTAGACGTCTTATTGTTGTTTGGTGAAATCAAGCTGATAATCAGGTGCACAGTAATGTTCAATGACGAAGTCCATGAGTAGCTTGTAGCCATTCATACAATGTAAACATTTAACTTACACATGATTTTCAACCTGCATACCAGGATTTGTATGTAATAGTTGCCGCAGTACATTTAGTTTCACCTAAGTCCTTGTAACATTATGCTGGATACAAGCTTAAGCCTGGCTACAAACTAGTATTTTATTTTACTCTTAAATTCAGTGCAAGTGCAGTGTAAAATATATATCAACAATATTCCTTCTTTCGAGGTTAACACACTGTTCATTGCGACACCATGGATTATGTTTTCATTCCGTACCAATACTGAGAACTCATATCAATGATATACAGCAATATATAATCGTTATGTAATCGATAACAAATAACGACAACACGTAATGAAATCCTGGGTTGAGTTCAAAATCGTAGCAACTACGTAGCCGCTATCAATATCTATGTAACAATTAGTCTATAGCTACATGTTCAATAGTCAAAATCTACGTAGCACTACGTAGCAGCTACGATATTGAACTCAACCCTGACTCAGAAGTGCTTTAGTGGATTCTATTTCCTCATGAACGACCAAAAGACGAATATTTGAAGGCCAATAGTGTATAAGACAATAACAATTTAAAGCCAAAGAGTAATCAAAGACTCAAAGACTTATAAGAACTGCAATAGATGATTTAAAGATGATTGTTCAGAATTGTACGTTTAATAATTTCATCTCCCGACATGATTGCAGATAAAAAAAAAGTCGTAAATAAAAAAACACTAAAAACAAATATAAGGGAATACACGTACATTTAATAATTTCATGCCTTAACGTACAGCAATTTTTTTTATTAATTCTCAACCCTAACATACTTTTTGGCTTAATGCGAGTTGATTAGTTTTCACTGTTGCTCCAAAATGATGAGCGTTTGAAATCCATCAGAAATGTGTATGTTTAAAATCTCTCTAGCTTAATTTCTGCATATCATTACCAGAGTAGCAAATAATATTGTTTGAAGCAAATCATATATTACATCTGAGTCTATTACCTTTACAATTAAAATACATTTGTCTAAATACTCGAGTTATGATCATCTTTCAAAGTTACGACCATCATCCGAAATACTATAGTTGAAGATACGACCATCACACATTTAAAGTTACGACCATCATGCTTGAATTTTTGAATGACTATTTTACGAAAATTGGAATGATTTAATGCATCAAATTTGGTTTTAATATCACCGGACTGCCGAATAGTATGTACGAGACAAGCGGTTTGGTTCAAATGAACCTTTTAGTTCACGAAAATCGGAAAAGAAAAACTTATCCCTAGAATTGTCTCCCATCTCCGGATGGTCATAACTTTTAGTTACGACCATCCGCTTACCACCAGTGAAGTGATGGCATAAGCTAAAAACACGTTGAACGTGAAAAAAACAAAAGGTGCACGAAAATAACCCTTTACCAACCTCTGTAAACATGTACATTTGATGCTAACATGAGGAGACGAATTTCTTTTTTTTTTACCTATATTTTTAAAAATCATTCTGTGAAAAAAAAAATAACCAAATATGAAGCAATTTCAGGAATATTAATAAAATAAAAAAATTATTGTCACTTTTTATCGTATTTAATATAATTATTATATTTATAATTGTCCCCTAAAAATGTGATCATATATTTTAAATCCTTTGTTTTAATATTTCAGACTTACATTTGTGTTAATATCTGTAAAAAGGAATTTAAATCCGGATCAGGTCTTTCAAGACATAAAAGATTGTTTCACACAGAAAACCAACTAGGGTGTGGAATATGCACAAAAACCTACAAGTCAAGAGATGCTCTACGACGACACGAGAGAACAGTGCATCAGGTAATTATATGGTACAAAATCTTTAAGCAGTATCAAACATGAGTCGATTTTATATAATTGTATACAATAATCAATTAAAATGAGAAATAACTTTTAAAAGGGATTTAAATTTGTATTTTTTCTGTCAAAATGTCTATCGATTACCGATAAAGGTCTCGTGACTTGAAACCCCTATTACTACATGTACTATATATACCATGGTTTTTACGAGTTAACATATTTAAACAAACGAATCCGAAGGATGAGTTTGTTTAAATATGTTAATGAGTAAGACACATGGTATATAAAATTTGTAATATAATTAAAATGATTGACAGCTTCAAGACCTTCAACTAATATTGGAAATTGATCACGTTACATTTTTATCCAATGAAATGGAAGTTCGCGCAAGTCACTTTTGCGCTTCGTGTATGATCGTCTGTATATTTCATGAAATAGAACCCCTGAATTTGCAGAAAGTAAAGAAAATTTTCCCGATTGTTTTTTTTAGTTTTGCACACCGTGTATGATTGTAGGCACAGGTAATTTCATAATTTCATCAGACTGAGGTAACAGGTTAACAAAAATGTCGGATTCCAGCGACAAGGATTAAATAATTATTCTAATGACGGTAAGAATTGTTTTATTTTTGTTTTCAATGTATCATACTAATTAATCATATTTTACAGAATTTTCATCTAATTGAAAAATGCTTTTCTTCCGTTATTTTATTAGATTATTTATTAAAACACAATTTTAATGATAAAACAATATTTTAACATTGGCGGATCTAGGGGCGTAGATAGTGTACGTCCCCTTATCATGTTTTTCACAGATATTTGTAGCCGATATTTATTCCTTTTTGTACAGATACCCTCCTTTTTAAATCGAAATTTAATTGAATTTTCGCAAAGGAAATGATAGTTTTACATTTAATTTTTTTCAAAACTGAAAGAAGAAACATTTAGTAATTGTTTCCAAAATTAAGGAAATTCGTAACAATTCTATATAGTTTGAAAAGGGTTTTTTGAAATGTGGTACACATAATTTATTGCTTTTTCTTATAAAATGAAAACAAATGAAGATCTTGACCTTTTAGTATGTTTTACAGTTTCCTAAATATTTTAGAGGCGGATACATTTAAAAAAAAAAAAGAAAGGTGGAGCTTCAGCCATGGAATAACATGAAAATGAATATGTTATACCATGGCTGAAGAATTAGCAAAGTATGGTACAACATAAATTTGCATATAATATACCATGGTTTTCCCTCACCACACTTTTTAAGCAAATTATTTCATAAAAACATCAAAGGAAAAAATCCGATTTATGTTACAATAGCTATTGTTTGTTATAAAATGTATCATAATGGTTCCTTGATTCCTTATAAACTACCCCATGAGGGATAAAATGATTTCTTATTTATATATCAAAATCTAAAGACACACCTATCTTTAATAGGACATACCAATTATCTCTGCTGATTGTCAATGCCATCCGAGGAATGTGATGTTTAAAAGTATAATTTAGAGCGAACAAAAGACGTGATAACAAGAAAAAAAGAAAACATAGAGAGATAACCAGATGCTCCGCAGGGCGCGGCTTTATTCGACCGCAGAGGTTGAACATTGAACGGTTGTGGCAAGTATGGACCAGAAGTACCAGTGGAGACGATTTGAAGTCATGTCTGAAGAAGTTGAAGGAGGAATTTCAAGAACACTGCACATCGATTCAAAAAATTATTGTGTTCCGAAAGAGTGTTTTGGAAAGCAAATGTCACTACTGAACGAAAAAACAACTGTCCATACCAGTAACAGTCGTTGTACGACTGTCTTAGTCTGTAAAAGACAAGTAATGACTGTCAAATCTGTCATATTTCGTTGCAACAGTTCATTTATGTCTGTCTCTAACTTTTCTACGGGTTGTGAAAGTCAAAAAATGCTACCATCAGTCATTTCAGAACTGTTGCAGTGGTTTACGGTGTTGTCACAGTCAAAATCTATTTATTACAGTCTTTCTAATAGTTGTGGCAGTTGCATAATGTCCGTCCCAACCTTTTAATAGTTGGGACAGTTAAAATTTGTTTGTGTCAACTTTTCAGACGTTGATGCAGTCAAAAAATGTTTGTCACAACGTTTTTAGAGTTGGGACAGTCGTTAAATGTTTGTTACAAATTTCTAAAGGTTGGCACAGTCATTAAATGTTTATTACAACTTATAAAAGGTTGACACAGTCGTAAATGTTTAAAACAAACACTTCATAGGTTGATACAGTCGGTAAATGTTTTAAAACAAATATTTTAGCGTAACGGTAGTCCATCAGTGTAAAAAAAAAATCACGTCGCACCCGGCTCTCAAGATTTGATTTTGTTGTGAAATAGTCCATTACTTATACTATTATCGTCTATTGTGCGATTGTAAACTTGTTTTGCTGTTTATTCACCTATTTTGCGATCGTTGTTTGTCTTTTGTCGTTTTCCATTTATTGCCGTAGCATATTGTCCGTTCATTTTTGACAGTCATGTGCGTTTGACTTTAAATAATCCTTTTGATATCCTTACTTTTTATTTTATAATATCTGTTTTATAACATTTTCGTTCATAACTGGTTTTAAAAACCAGAAGCTTTCGTTTAAAATAGAGTTTTAATATTATTGCAGAAGAATGAGAAGATGATATTGGATTCATTCAAATTCATATTTGATAAATTCTGCGCAATAGAAAAATGTACAAGGGTGTACCTGAAATAATTTAAAGATTATGACTAAGTTACCAATATTGTACAGCATAATAAACCCGTTTTAATTCGAATTACACCAAGAGGGACATTTCCGATGATTAAAAAAATAATTAGTAAAATCTGTTAAGTTTCATTAAAAACGGAAAGCAATTCTTCACCGGAAACGATTTACCCACTTTAATTTTTTGTCGGCAAAAAAACAAAAAAACGGGACCTCAGGTCGGCAAACTATATTTTTACACAGGTAACTACAGATGTTAAGACCACATGTTCAATAATCTGAGCTGGAAAATACAATCGGTGAGTAGAAATTATCAATATTTTAAAGCATGTTTATCGAATAATCATGGATTCATAATTTTGAAGGGGAAAATGTGCACATTTGTCGGCTTACAGACCTTACAATGTGTTCTCATTGACGGATCCAAAAGGGGGGTGGTTCCAAGGGTTCGAACCTCCTTTGTTTTGGCCGCTCAATGCATTTAAATGGGGACATATAGTTGGACCCCCCCCCCCTCCCCCTGTTTCGTTCTGGGTTGGACCCCCTTTTTAGAATGGCTGGATCCGCCACTGATCCTACGGAATCTATATTGAGATACTCCGATAGGCTATATATAGCTATGAATCGACGTTCTATATTACCACACTCGTGCACAGTTGCATGTTCCAGGGAAAATATAAGCTTTGAGCCACCTTTAAGCTTCAATGTTAAAGTTGTGCTTCATAATAAATCATTGAAAGTCATGAAGGACACCGTCCCCCCCCCCTATTATCATGTGTATGTCATTTATTCCCTTAATTATTTTGCATACATCACCCTGAGTGGAAAACATAAAAGGTTACTCTATATCTTCCCCTTTTTTGTGGGAATAATTTGGTCGATTATATAGGGAATCACTCAAGCATGACTGGATCCGTGCCCCTAAGGGCAGTCAGGGGCCCTGTCCCTTATGAAAAGTTCTGGATCTGCCACTGACCATGCTGACCTATACATCATGTAGTGTACAAAATTTTTGTTAATGTATTGATAACTCGGGTCATAAAATTGCATGAAATACTTGTCACTGGACATTTTATAACCAACAACCAACCGATCTTTTCATGTACGTATCCATATAAATGTGTTTCTTATCATGCTTATGCTGGATTACTAGTATTTCCCTAGTTTTGCTTTAACAGCTGATAGTTTTTGTTCTATTTAGAATGCATTGTGACGTCACGATTTCGATCAAAAAAACATGCATAGTACAAACACATATGATTTGATCATAAAATGTTAAGAAAATTATTAACTTTAAGATTAAATAGTGACTTATTTAGCAAGTGTCCATTTTCATTTAGATTTTAAATAATTCTCAAATCATGGACAACAAAACATTGATATATTTGATAATAGCATGCATATGCCAGGCATTGAAAGTGAATAAATATTTTAAAAATGGTTTTAAATAGCATTAATCATCAAAATAAAACAATAGTATTAAATTAATGTTCCTGAAACAAGACACAGAGTCATAAACAGTTGCCATTTAAACACAGTTGATTAAACAAATTGTGCTAATTTAATTAGTAATTGTTTTATCATGTACTTCATTGTTTAAAAAACACATATTAAAAGAGCAAAGCTAGCATCATAATTTTATTCTTTTTAGATTGAACATAGAATTTATATTAAATCACTATAATTTGTTAATACTTTGAACCCAAACTATATATTTTCATGTGAAATTTTTATATAAATTGTGCCCTGTTAGCATTGTTTTTCAAAATTCATTTGTGCCATACATGTTATCTAACTTACAAGTAGTAACTTTCAATGGTCATTATATTTATTCCGCAATGATTAAGGACCTTCTAATCATAAGTCATATATATTTTTCGACACGCATTCAATTGTGTTTTGGTTACTTTATTGTTGCCTATTAAACTGTTGGGTTGATGCATCATTGATATATCCCACATCTCCTTTGATCATGTGCATTCACATACGACTGCAGATTTTTTGCATTTTTTACATAATCATGATAATTATTTTATGTAAACATTCAATATGTCAGGAAAACATAACAAAAAAATCTATCTGTATGCATATTTTTTTATGTTAACATGGTATAAACTTTTTTAAAGTATTTTTTATAGATATAGTATTATCCAGTATGTTCTCATAAAATTTACTGTGTTAACTGCACATGTGTTGTATCTACTAATTTAGTCTAAAACAATTTTTTTTAATTCAAATTCAAAATTAACAATTAAAATATTTGTATTTACTGAATATGACCATGCAAATGTGACATTAAAATAGGTAATAATCAGGATGTTAACACTGGATATGCGATAGGTAATAATCAGAAATTCTTATATACATGATCTAGCTAATATACAAATAAAGACACAATAGTTTATTGCCCTGGGGGATGATATTTAATCTGTCATTGGTATAATGATACAATTTTATAACAATGTTCACAAATTATCATGATTAAAATTGTCCTCTTCAAAATTTTGATAACTTTTTCAAAACAAATTATAATTTAAGAAAAATATGAAACAGCAGGATATATATTATTTTGGATATTAAAATGCAAATTTTAAAAGTAATCTGAATATTGATATATTAAAATAAAATTGGGTAAATAACTAAATTAAATAGAAAAGTGAGCTGCAAAGCATTATTTAATGCAAGCTGTTATAACAAATGAATAAGTAAAAAGTATTCAGGGTAACACAAAAGATGTAAAAATTATTTAACTCAAGGATTTAAAACATTAACTGGGATGGTTAAGTCTTGGAACAATATTTTTACATCACAAAGGTTTATTCATTATATGCACTGGACAAATGTAAAGTCAATATCATCTACATGTATATAGTAACAGGGCATTTATTTATTTTATTTTTTCGTTCCTTAAACTTTTCTTTGTCATGTTTGTAGTATCAATATATTTCATATTAAATCATAAACATAATTAAAATAAACAAAAGAAATAACCTGTTGTGTTTTAGAGAGGAATAACTATGTCCATGATGTCTGACTTTAAAGAGTTGATGAAAAAAAGTATGGTGCGAGCCTCAATGAGACAGTAACCCTTCAATGAAAGTACACAATCACCCTTAACAAATCATTAATGCAGGAAAAAAGACAACACTATATAGAATTTAGACCCCCTTAAAAGATTAATTTTTCTTGTTAATAGGGACTTGAAAATAGAATTGTATTAGTGCTAGAATTTTTTGGTCAATCAAATGAGAAGTGCTAGTTTTATCTAGGTAAATACAGTTATTGTAATTAACTTTCTTATTATTGCACAATGTATATACATGTAGTATTATATATTTATTATTAGTTAAACATTTACTGTACTTCAGTCTAAATGTACATGATGTATATTTTATTTTGTAGAATCATACTGAATATGTATTGGTTTGACCATGATTCCCACTTTAATAGAATATGACACCTGCTAGTACATGTGCATTTTGATGAATAGAAAATATAGATGTCACTGAGTCGCTGTATAGCTGCAAATTGTGAAACAATGGATTAATTCATTATTTAATGCTAGTTATCTATTGTTTTTGGAAATTATGAATATGGCGTGCAGCATTATTCCATGATGATAATGTGATGTTCTGATTAAATTGGACAAGAAGAAAATTGTATTAAAGGAGGACTAATTACCTTGGATTATCATGATCAATTGTGAATTTGGAATAACAATATTTCGTAGTTGCAGTGAATATTAATAGTGCAATCATACATGTACATTATTTCTGAATTCCATGAATACCCAGGATAACTATTCATTTGAAATAGCAATTTGGAATAATGAAAATGCATAGTTTCAGTGAATACTACTAATAATAGTGCATCATATCTGAATTCATGAATACTTTTAATTAGTGGATAATCAGTCATTTTAATATAATAACAATATGGATAATGTGAATTTCTAGTTTCAGTGAAATTAACAAAACAGTACATGTATATAACATCTGAAGTTTATGTTGGCATTGCAATTGTTAACTACCGCCAGCATGTCCAGGGTGTGTAAAAAGATCTTAACCAACTATGAGGGTCTGGTGCAGTCCGTGTCAATTGTTTAGAGTCAAATGACTGCTTGCTGTACTTAAATTATTAAAGTCTGAATTAGAATTAAATAAAAATCTTAATTAGCATGATTAGTCATGTTTGTGGCCAAGTGTTCATGGTTTTTGAAACAAATAAACCATGCACGTACATTAAAGTATAATTTTCTTATCCCTCCTGCAACAAAAGTTGAAGTACATGCAAGCAAGCCAAGAAATATGTATTACAATCTGGCAGTGGCTACAGCGTACCGTTTTGTATTTAAGCTTCACCAGATACATTTTAGAAGCTGAAATGCCTGGATACTTCCTTTAAAATGTTATGAAGTTTCTTTTATTGATTTGTTCATTGCACTTCACCTAGTTTTCATGGTACACTACATGTACATGTAACTGTTTACAAAAAAATATTACTGTTTGAACAGTCACAGTGAAATACACTTGAAGTCTTAAATGTATAACGTATGTATATTAATTGAGTTACTGGATTAATTGTTATGGTATCTTGAAAGGTGTACATGTCTCAGTGTCTGTCAGGCAGGGTTGGCCTGATCCTGACTTCATTTCATGGATCAGTGATTAAGGTTACTTCAGTTACATGTAATTTGTCAAGTTTGTTTCTCACACATGTTTAAAAATACTACAAGCAGTAGGAAAAGTAGGTCAACTATATTTGGTTTATGAAATGAGTGTAAGGTGAATATGTCTAATTGCAAGACTTGCATCAGACTTTGACCCCAATGAAAATGTCATGGTTCATTGAACAATGCTTAGTTTTTGTGGTTTGATCTACATGTATTTCCAAATGTTTCTCAGATGCTACAGTATTTATACTACATGTACATGCATGACATGTATAGGATCACTATTTTTGGCATATTATTGGATATTCATAAGTTAGTTTTCATGGTTTGGATGTTAAGAATGTTACATGTAAGTCTATTTCACAGACAGTATAAATCACTAAATTTTGGGTATCATGGGTATGGAATGTCAGTTTGTAGGGTGTACATCATCTAGCTGTCTGGCATGGTTAATTTGACTGCAACTTCATTTTCAAAAGTTAATGAAAATTGAAAGTTTATGTGATACTTGTACATGTAGTAAAACCTTCATACATGTAGGCAAAGCAGAGATGACATTTCAGCATTTGCAGTCACTCTTGTTTACATCTGACACCAGTGATCATGTCTACATCTTGATTATACACATGTACAGTAGCTGCTTTTTGATAACAAAAATCTGACAACTATTAACAATTGTTATAATTCATTTGATAATACTAGGTATTTTAGTCTTGTATAACATATAAAAAAAGAAGATGTGGTATGATTGCCAATGAGACAACTATCCACAAAAGACCATAATGACACAAACATTCAATTTAAGGTAACCGTACGGCCTTCAACAATGAGGAAAGCCCATACCACATAGTCGGCTATAAAAGGCCCTGATAAGACAATGTTAAACAATTCAAACGAGAAAACTAACGGCCTTATTTAAAAAAATGAACGAAAAACAAATATGTAACACATAAACAAACGACAACCACTGAATTACAGGCTACTGACTTGGGACAGGCACATACATACATAATGTGGCGGGGTTAAACATGTTAGCGAGTTCCCAACCCTCCCACTAACCTGGGACATTGGTATAACATGTATACTGTATGATAACCAGGATAAGGAGATGTGGTATGAATTTCAATAAGACAACCATCAACCGTAAACCAAGACGGGGATCTCCATGGATGAAAATTGAACGATGGAGGAACTTCAAGTGAAGTGATGTAATTGTTAGTAACTGTACATCCTTCAACAATGAGCAAAATCAGTTCCCCATAAGTGTGATAATGAAAAACCTATAACAGGCCTAGCTATATTAGATAATGTAACACCGTGTAAACAAGTTCAGATGAGAAACCCAAGTTGGATTTTTATACCATGTATACAAAAGCAACATTGATACGTAAGTGATGACAAATATAATATTGTGGTTAATCAAAGACTTGTACTATAATAGTTGATCATCTGCCCTTTAATATTCATGTTTTTCTACAAATCAATTCTATCTGCTTTTGAATAAATGCCTTCTTAATATATATCCCAAGATGTTAAGCAACATTTTCCCATTGTTTTCCATAAACACAATAAGCATTATAAAGTCATACATGTATAACGCACTAAACCATTATAGGTCAATGTATAGCCTCAGGCGCGGATCCAGGGGGGGGGGGGGATGGGTCCAGGGGTTTGAACCCCCCTTTTTTGGACGATCAAGGCATTTGAATGGGTACATGTAATTGGAACCCCCCTTTGTCCTGGGTTAGTAACAACTCCTTTTTAAAATGGCTGGATCCGCTCCTTGGCCTTCAACATGGAGCCTCGGCTCACACCGAACAAAAAAATATAAAGGGACCCAAAATATTGTCTGTACATAATTATCTATCTAGTAACATTGTTAGTTTTCTTTACTGATTGAATAATATGTCATTATTGTACAAGCATTTATGGGATTAAATAATTTGAATTTGAACAATTGAAATGGGAAAATATTTTGGATAAACGTTAGTACATCTGATCAACTGAAACCACACAAGAGAATCCGATGTCAGTCTTTAGAATTTTATAAGACCGGAGTCTAAAGAATACATCAAGTTCTAAAAAGTGATGTGAAAAAAATGAAAGAATTAAGATTTGATTTCCCCGTCTTAAACAATGCGAGTTTTCATGTTTTGAACATTTGAACTTTCACTTGCGCTAGTTATTTTGTCGGGTCTTGAACAGTACGTCCATCTACTAGTATTTACATAAATAATGTATGGTAAATTCTTTGCGAAAAATCCGGTAAAAATATGAATTTTTCTCGCGAGTGATAATATTTGTTTACCTCAATCATGAATGCTGACGTGCTATTTACCTGTATCATGTGTATCAATTACAATTGAACTTCAAATATACCATTCCGTACAATGTACAATACAAAGTCGAGTTAATATTGACGACCTATTCAAAAATAAAATACGGTAAAATAAAATAAATTAAATTCAGATAGATTTAAGATTTGTTTTCCATAGCTGCAAAAGATGTGTTAAATGTCTGATTTTTTTTTACATGTATAGAAATCAAAATGATTATACGGCAATATTTATAATTTTACAAGAAATGTAGCCCCCCCCCCCCCCCCCAAAAAAAAAAAAATAGTGTGTGAAATAAGCCCTCAAGAAAATATAAAGCAGTTTTATGTGGGGATAAGTTTGACAAGTGCGTGTATTAGGAGTTCCCGGCTAGGTTTAAAGTATATCATGTATATTCAGCGTTATTATGAAGTGATGTGATTCGTAAAACTACGGGTATTGAAAACAACCGTGTATGCATGAATGATTTTACACCTAACTAAGTTAATAGAAAAATAATTAAATTGTTATTTAGATGATATGAAAATTGTCAACTTTTAATTCAGTTATAAAGATACATTTGGTAACAAATATATTGGGTAACGTTTTTCGATTTTTCTGTTAGTAGATATATCTTTTATCTAGTGAAATTGCAGGTATCTAGTGCTGGTTCCGATTTTATTGGTTCGCAGAGATATGGGCGAGGAAGTGTTAAAAAAATATATAAATTCAGCACATTCACTAAATAACCGAGGAATACAAAAATGTGTTCAGCGGCAAATATTTCAAAATACTTTTTTTTTAAATCAATATCTATCTAAAATTAATGTATTACATTGGAGTGATAGTTGTTTCTCTTTGTCACAACCTTATATTTCACACAGTAAATTTTTTTTTACAAATAATTGCACCTATATCCCTGACTGTTAGACATTTTGTATCCGTGACTTTTAAGTGTACATGAAGATCAATGTTTGAAAGTTGCTACGCTTATAAATTAGCTATGCCTATACAATGGTTGTAGCTATCATATTTTAACTGTTACAACTTTTTCTGCGTTTAAACAGTTTATTTATGACTGTTTCAACGTTTTCCGTGTTGGTACAGTAATTAAATGACTGTTACAACTTTCAAATGGTTGCATCAGTTTTATTACGACTGTGACAACCCTTTAGGCGTTTAATCAGTTTATTTATGACTGTTGCAACGTTTTTCGAGTTGGGACAGTTGTAAATCAACTGTTACAACTTTGAAATAGTTGTATCAGTCCTTTAATAACGGTGACAGTTATTTCTTGCGTTGTTACAGTCGATTTATGTTGTAGACAAACACTTTTAAAGTTGGGACAGTTACAAAAAAACTGCAGCAGTGAAATTTAACAACTGTTACAACTTTAACAAACATAATCAGTCTTAGAACGACTGTTACTGGTATGGACAGACGTTTTTTCGTCCAGTAGTGTGTGTTGCCTTCTCTAAAACGACATTTGACCAGAATGCATAACTGTATGTAAAAGGAGTAGGTCTAGTAAGAGCCCTTTTGGCCTCAAAATATTGCAGTTTTACAAAACTGATAAAATGTAAACTTTAAGTTATTTATTTAACAGTAGAGTGCTTCTGCTACATACATATGGGCTATTTTTGACTATACAATGAACATATATCGGGTTCTGGCACCTTAAAGTCTTCACAATTCTAGCGTTTTAATTAAATTTTAGACGGTTTTCGTGTTCATCCTTAATATTGAAATGGAAGTTGTATTTTATGATAATACATAACATATATAAAGGTATAGATAAGTTTTCAATTTTAACCCCACTTCAAAACAACATTCTTTTGTTCTATTATAATGTCTTCTTTTCTAGGCTAATATCAGATTGTTCAAAGTTGAAAAAAAAAAAAAAATTTCACCCAGCTTCAGCTTACTTCAGATCAAGGACAAGTGCTTTTAGAATCAGCTCAGTCAAAGAGAAAAAGCGCATGTTTAGTCAAAGTAAAGGAACTTGCAACTGACCGGCAATATTTGTCTAGCTTGATGGAGAAATATGCAGCTATGAAAATGTATAACAAGTATTATATTCATAAGAGCTGATCCATTTAAACTTACATGGTACCAACGGTAGACAATTCAAAACTCAATTATCACCCATAGAGTCAAATTTTTAATTTCAATTCAATTTTCAATGAATTAACATTTTTTTCTGTAATTATGTATGGCTTTCTAAGAGTTTTTGATACAAGCTTTATACGTCAAGCCATACAATGTGTTATATTTTAAGGTTTACTTCTCAAAAACTATTTGTAAATAGCCATATAGGAATTTTTTATTGCATTTTTCTCAAACTACAAATGAGTCCCTCAAAATTCAGAATCAAGTGTCATATAACCATGCTTTTCATTGCGAATTGTTCTCAAATATTTTTCTGTACACCTCTCTATTTACTGTTTTACTTGACACATAAATCACATGTTACCATTATTTTTATCAGTGTTATGTTCTTTTTTCTGAGAGCCAATAAACAATTTGTTAACAATTTTTCAGAGGGTCAAGCCATTGGAATCCGTATAAGCAAACAGTTCTCGAGCAACTTTCTAAAGATAAAAAAAGAAGTGGACAAACTGAATGCTATTAACAACACAAATTTGGATTCTAAACAATTTTTGTCACTTGAATCAGAAACATATGATCAGTTGGAATCGAGAAATATATCTGAAAACCAACAAAAAGCTGTTCAGTCCAAATGTTTGATTGACCATGCAGAAGAAGAAAGTAATAATATTGACATTGAAGTAAAAAAAATAGTTACTTTATTTAAGTAAACAGAGTAAGGAAATTATTGACGCAATCGACAATCTTTTACCTATAGAAGGAAACCGGTTCCATTTAGGCAAAATTAATTACCTGTTTGTGAAACATTTTAATATTGAAACTCTTTTTCATTCATGTTTCACATTGTTTGAACACACTGTTACAGATGTTTCTATTGTACCAATAATAGTTCAGGATAAATTGAATACTGAATTGTCAAGATCCTTAAATTTACCAACCGAAGAAGAAATGACAACAATATTTCAGGAAATTGAGCAGTTTCAAACTAATGATTTGAACAGTATTTATATAGAAAAGGACAGTGACGAGGAATTAGATGAAGATGATATTTAAATTGTTAAATGAATTTTTGTGTTGATGACACAATTATTAGATCGATAAATAAAGGAAAAGCTTAAACCATGTCAGTAAATAGCAGTTAATTTTAAAAACTCAATTTTTCAGAGGGTTAAGCCATTGGAATTCGTATAAGCAAACAGTTCTCGAGCAACTTTATACCACCTGGTTATAATGGTTATAAAACTCAATTTTTCAGAGGGTCAAGCCATTGTAATCTGTATAAGCAACCAGTTCTCGATAAAAAAAAAAAAAGAAGTGGACAAACGGAATGCTATTAACAACACAAATTTGGATTCTAAACAATTTTTGTCACTTGAATCAGAAATATGTATATTCAATTCGTTAGTACTTACTTGTCAGTTTAAATTTCCCCCTTTTCATGATTTGTTTACATCATCTTTTACATGTTTGTCGGACCTTTTCTAGTCTAATAGCTGTTTAATATATTTTTCTTTTGATCATGTTGATAGTACCATATTATATATATAGTGAATCATCCATGATATAACCCAATAATAACCCTGCTGTGTCGAAGACCCTTTGGTGGACTTCGGCTGTTTTCTGCACTTCCGTTGGGCTGTTTGTCTTTTAGACATATTCCCCATTTTCAATTATATAATAAACTTATCAAATATGGCCGTATCTACTTCTATTAAAAAACCTAAAGGACAATACACCTCTAACGGAAGATGACGTACTGCGGTAATTATTTAAAATTTGACAAAAATGTACGCACTCATTTTTTACATGCAAACAATTAAATACAATATACCATTATAACCACAAATTTTCATCCATAGGTCAAAGTCTTTAAAAAATTCTTTTTAGCAATAGAGATTTTTCCTTTAACACTCAATATTTACAACTAAAACGAGGAATACTATTCTGTTCCGAACTATCAATGGTCTATGGGAGATAAATAGTTTTATTTAAAACTATGTTTGGGAAGTATCAATTGAGTGCTACTTATTTAATAAGTAGGTTATTTTCTAAAAGAGGACAAAAGTCACAATATCTTATATGTATTATTTATTTTCATTTTAAGGGATAATTGATAACAGAAATGTTGGAACTGAAAAAGAAAATAAAGCAAGATGAAATGGCAACTGAAAACATGAAATTAAGGCACGATAACCTAGAAAAAAATAATCGGGAGCTTGCAAATAAATACACAGCGGAATTAACTCAAAATGAGAGCATGAAGAATCAAATAAAGAATCTGACAGACAGCCTATCAAGTATGGAGAAAAAAAACAAGGACCTCACTGAAGAACTAGATATGGTCAAAGACCATTTTTGATACAGATAAAAAGGTACTGATGACTTTTTCGTATCATAATAAATAAGAAGATGTGGTATGAGTTCATATCTCAGATACTATAAATCATAGGACTACTTTATATAATTTATGGAATAATACTATAAATTCAGATGATGTACTTCAACTTTCCAGCAAAACTTAAATGTTAATATACATGATATATGCATTATTTAAATTATAGACTCTTAAGAGCCTGTGTCTCTCACCTTAGTTTTTGTGCTAATGTATTAAACAAAAGATACAGATAGAGTCATGGCAAAATTGTGTTTTGATGTTGGTGATGTGTTTGTAGATCTTACTCAAATGAACATTCTTGCTACTTGCAATATTCTCTATCTATAATTAACTTGGCCCTTTAGTTACAGAGGAATATAATTTGTAAAAATTTACAAAAAAATACCAAATTTTTGAAAATTGTTAAAAATTGACTATAAACATGATAAAGGGCAATAACTCCTCAAGGGATCAACTGACCTTTTTGGTCATGTGGACTTATTTAGTATCTCAATCTATAATAATATTCAAGATAATAACCAAAAACAGCAACATGTCTTTATAAATTACAAATAGGGGCAGCAACTCAACAACCCGTTGTCCGATTCATCTGAAAATTTAAGTGCAGATATATATAGACTTGATTAACAAATTTATCCTCTTGTCAGATTTGCTCTAAATGCGTTGGTTTCAGAGTAATAAGCCAAAATCTATATTTTACCTCTATGTACTATTTTAAGCCATGGTGGCCATCTTGGTTGGTTGGCTGGGTCACAGTAGTTTCAGATGAGTAGATTGTTGTAAAAGATTACAAAAATTTTGGTAAAAATTGTAAAAAATACTTTCAAGGTCAAGAACTCCTTTAGAAGTCACTTGACAATTTTGATCACGTAACTTATTTGTAGATCTTACTTTGCTGAACATTATTGCTGTTTACAGTTTATATCTATCTATAGTAGTATTCAAGATAATAGCAAAAACGGCAAAATTTCCTCTGACGGACGGCGCTCCATGCAAAGTTGCTTGAATTTGATGAAACTTTGCTGACATGTTCAGGTTGACCTCATATAAAAGTCATTGAAGTTCGAAGCCCTTACACTGCTGGTAACCATGGCAACGATAGGGATTTAGGGTATTTTTTAGTTTCTTTATAAGTTAAAATATACGTTTCCACATTTTGTATTTATTACTTTTCCGGATATTTACCAGCTGGTAATTTACAAATATTTGAATAAGAGTTTATTTTATTTTTTCATAATTAGAAAAGTTTTTTGATTTTGTATTTACAATATACTAGATATAACTAGTTTACTCTGGATTAGATAACAACATTTGACATTACCTGAAAACTCAAACTGTAAAAAAACAACCGTTTGGAAATAATTCAACATGTCCACTAAGATATAAAAAACAGGGGAGTCATAAGTTTGCATGTAGTTTTACTTATAAGTTTTTGTTGTTGATTAAAAAAAAATTGTATAATTTCAGAACAAGTTTGAACCATATGACGTTATCATGGGCGCATATCGTCAACGTGGACACTGGAATTTGCTGGTAAGAATTTAGATGTTATATTATGAGTTAAAGCAAAAGAGTTAATTGAAATAAACACCAAGAGGCCTTAATAAACAAGCCAGTCTTAATTTCTGACTAACTTAATGATGGATGTTATAATAATTCAAATTATCAAATGCTTATATGGACAGACTAGAAGAGAAAAGAACAGTGTTTATTTAATCAGTCATACAGAACCATGACACAGAGTGTTCTTGAACTGTTGGAATGAAACAATTGTAAATTATTTAACTGATAATGTAAAACAGAGGTTCAATCTGCTTACATTTATCTGAAAATAATGTTTACAAAAAGTATTTACAACTATGCTCCCCTATTCATTCTTTCCTCATTGTTTAAGGCTGTACAGTGACCTATGGTTGATATATTCTCTGTCAGTTGGTCTCTTTAGAAAAAATTACTCATTGGCAATCACATCATAATTTTTACTTTTTATAATAAGTAAAAAAAAGCCGTCTATAACATTTTGGAAGCTAACAAATTATCTTTTTATACACTACCTGACTCAATTGGTTAATGCAGAGTATCAACTGCTTATCACACTTTCACAATACAAAATTACAAATACCCAAACCAGAATTTATATTAAATTTTAGATTGTTGAACCACAACTGAAGAGCATTTTTCTAAATCCACTAGGAGAAACTAAGAGGTAGGTTCATTTTATAAATTAAGGTTATCTGTAAAACCATTACAAATATTTCCTGGAAGACATTGTCTTAATTACATAATAAAATCAATTAAGAATATATTTTAATTCCATATATTTTTTTACTTTTATTTGTCAAAAGGTACTATATAAAAAAACTAAGTAAAAGAGTGTCAAGTTTTAAGCCATGTACTAGAAATTCAACTTGTTTTTATATTATTTTTAGAAAATAAATAAGACAACTGGAATTGCTGTATCCTGAATATGGACACATAAACTGGACACTACATATCCGAGACCATTCAAAACAACTGGATGGGTCCAGTTGTGGACTTTATTGTTTAATGGTAAATGCAGTTTTACCATGTATGATGTCGTGTCAAACTATGCTCAATTTAAGAGGAGACAATTCAACTGCATATTAACTAAACACATTTAGAATCATTTATTGTGAACTGTTTTAGATTTATTCAACAATAAATATTTTTCTGTATGTATTTTTCTCGTATATAATAATAAATTGATATAAGTTGGACTCAGCACCAAAACACTTGTTAACAATTGAATGTGCAGGAAATTAAGTAGATATAAGATATTTATTTTTGTTAAATTAATGACATTTGAATCAAAACCGTGTTTAAACATTCTATTTTTTTTTATTTCAGTTTGCTGAGAAACACTGCATGAGTTGGTGATTGTAAGTAAACATGTATTTGCGGCTTTAAATTAGTAATTCTTAAGAAAATTATTACACCAGGGTTTTCGACATCACAAACTAGTCATAACATTTACTAAATTTTATCATCGGCATGAGGAAATAATTCGTAAATATAACTCAACATGCAGACATCTTATACGTTCAGGTATTTCATATATAATCTTTTAAAGTATTATTCTCTACAAAGCACAAAATGTCAGTATTCACCTCAAAAGCTTACAAAACCTTTAAACAGACTTATTAAGAGGGGATATAGTTACGAGACTGTTGTCAGGTCATTAAATATTGCATATTTTGGCTTTGATGTAGATTCACTTATGGGGTAACTAAGCACATTATTTTTAAACAGTTGTTGACATGACACGGGTTATGTAATCTTCTCAAATATTTTTTGACAGAAT
Source organism: Mytilus edulis (assembly GCF_963676685.1). NCBI lineage: Eukaryota > Metazoa > Mollusca > Bivalvia > Mytilida > Mytilidae > Mytilus > Mytilus edulis. Next base: position 26,582,423 of record NC_092354.1, read on the forward strand.
GATACTAAACCCCCAACGGTAGGGTTTGTACCTGATATTTATATGATGAAAGACAATCTTTCAATCAGTTATATTGGCATGTCAGTTAACTTAGGTACACAGTTTAAATAACCAACTATTGTCCATCTAATGTCCATGTCAATTAAAAATGCTCACTTTCATTTTTACGAGTGGGGAAGTTCTCAAACCTGTTTCCCCACTTAGTTTATTTTGGCACCTTCTGGAGGAATAAAAAAAAGTGCACGTCGAAATCCTGGCAAGTTTTAATTTTTCTAAAACATAAAACATACTGAAAATTCATTTATCTAGGGCATGCTTTGCCTGAATTCTTTTACAGATGCGCAGGTTTGTCTGTACTCAGAGTAAATTTTGAGGTGAAAATACGGCTATTTTAGCCTTAAAGGATCACCTCTTGTCTCCTAACCAAATTTTTCTCAAAGAATATGATGTCATCTACTCAATTAATGAATCTTAAACATTAACTCCTTGTCTTTTTAGATGGTAATTTACTTTAAGTTATATATTTATGATTTAAAAAGGTATAATCCTCCAATGAAGGTTTAAGTACCCTTCTGTAGCCATTTTAGTACGAATTTTTCAAACTTCAATTGTATCAAAACTACAGATAAAAAGAATAATAGAGATAGGTCATTTAGTACATATACCAAGGGGAAACTTGATGCAAAGCATTATTATTTATTGTTTCATTGCATTTACTAGAAAAAGAGTACTTTGTGGTAAATAAACCAAGATTTTTATAGAAAATCCACAGCCTTTAATACAAAGATTTTTGTTAAAAAATTTGAAACATAAGTTACTCACTTGATTTTCTATGATGTGCTAGTGTTCATTTTCTACAAAAAGTTCTAACCAACCTGTAAATTGAAAAATACCTCGTGCTGAGTCACTAAAGTCGATTGCACCCTAAAAGATGTACTTGATTTAGTCCATATTTTTATTTGTTATAACCAATAACTACATTAATAAACTTATTTTTAGGAAATCAATGCTAGCACTGCATGCACTATTAAATCCTATATCTATCAGTCATCAAATTGCCAATTATGAGAGCACAAGGATAAAGGCTATGCATTTTCTATAACATTTCCAGAAACAACAGAAGGGTACATAATCCTTAACGGAACTTAAAATTGTCTTTCATGTTGGTCGTGTAAATCTACTCAACATAATTATTTATGTCAGTAGTTTATACACAACATGAAATGACAATTTTTTTTTCGCGTCACACAGGTAATTGGAAAAAATATTGTCGTTTTAAGTATGGAGATGTGTAGCTATTAAACGATCATAAAAAGCAGTGTTAATAGAAGAGTATACTAGAATTGTTTTTGTCGCACGGAAATTGAGCTAGCTAGCATTAAACATTGAAAAGCAAAAATGGTTTCTTGGTTTTCTCCCGACCGGAAGTTAAACGTTTGCCGAAGTAGGTCGTTCGTCTGGCTGTGTGGAATGTGTCAAGTTCGCAGTCACGTCCGGTCAGAATGGGGACGTTAAATCCTATGCCTCGTATACGGAGAGTTCCACTGTCAGTCTGCCTCTTTATGGCTTTTCTCGTGTCATTTTCAGTCTCCCTGTCTATGTCTTGTCCCCTGTCACGGCTAGTCTTGGTGCAAAATATCTTGGCGTAACCCTACAGTCTAACTTAAAATGGAACATTCACTACAACAACATCGTATCAAATGCAAATAAATCTCTTGGCTTTCTTAGGCGAAAATTAAAAATTTCTAACTCCAGTATCAAATCCCGTGCTTACCAATCAATAGTGAGACCAAAACTTGAATATGCCTGTAGTCTATGGGATCCACACACAGCAGATTATAAAAATAAGCTAGAAATGGTACAGAGGCGTGCGGCCCGATATGTATGTAACAATTACCACAACACCAGTAGTGTTACATCCATGTTAAATGAACTACAATGGCCCTCACTCAGTGAGCGCCGCCTCAAAACCAGACTTATCATGTTCTACAAGGTCATCCATGGACTCATTGCAATCCCATCACTAGTCCTCATACCATCAGATACTAGAACAAGAAAATTACATACTCAAACATTTCGGCAAATATCCACCTCTAAAGACAGCTACAAATGGTCATTCTTTCCGCAAACAATCATTCAATGGAACATGTTGCCACAAGTTGTGGTAGCAAGTCAAACCATTGAAATTTACAGAGATCAGTTGACACCAACTGTTCTCCACAACATAATTTAATTCTATAAATAACAATGTACATATTTTTTAATCACTTGTTGTTTTCTTTCATGTAAATATCACCAAGTATTCTACTAAGTTAAAGATAAATTTTTGTTCATATTTTTTAATCATATACTCCGCGCATGCAACAGTTCGTAATCTTCAATAATAAAGAAGCTGTAACTGTATATCAGAAGAAGAAGATTGTCGGGTGCGTTTAAACACTTTTATTAAAACATGCAATTAAAGACTAGATGGGGTGTTGTACATGTAATTGCTTTCATATTATGGTAGAATTTGATATTTTGTGCATTTTTTTTAGAGAAATAATTATAAAAAAAAACGAAATATTCAACATTATTTAGACACATGCCTGTTTTCCTTTGATATGCTAAAAATCAATGAACCGTTTGACACGTTGTCAAATAACATAACTGATTACACGGGAATCCTACTATCCGTTGTGTTTAATCGACAAGTTTGGTCAAGTCGGATACTATGAATAAATTAAGAAATTTTATTATTTTTTTGTTTCAGAATGAATGAAGTATTTTCCCAAGGGTATTTTGTAATTATTTATTGTAAATAATAAATTTGTCACCAGAGCATTATGTCTTATGTCGGTGTTTTATTTCTTGTTCATATTAATAATTGACTGAAATAATTGTTTTTGTTTGAAAGTATGTGTTGAAGTTTGGATAACCGGCAGAGATGTTTGTTGCTTTTTCATTCAACTCTTCTTGATCTTGGGCTGTGATAAGTCCGGTAGAACAGAAAATTGAATCTAATATTTCGTAGCGTTCTTTGTCGTTGGAACCATTTTTATTATTTAAATGGTCGGACACATCTTTAAATGTGTTTTGGACACGAATCTTTATACTGTTTATTATTTCTTGCAAGCGTGCCATAATGTGATGACAGACGACGACGGACATGCTTTTGCCCAATAGACAGGTATGGAACTGGAACACTTTATTTTGTTGTTTATGGTGTATTTTTCACAAGTATGAAGACGTGAAGCAATGCATCACTGAACAAAACAAAACCAATAAGATAATAAAATTGAGAATGGAAATGGGGAATGTGTCAAAGAGACAACAACCCGCCCAAATAAAAAACAACAGCAGAGGGTCACCAACAGGTCTTCAATGTAGCGAGAAATTCCCGCACCCGGAGGCGTCCTTCAGCTGGCCCCTAAACAAATATATACTAGTCCAGTGATAATGAACGCCTTACTAATTTCCAAATTGTACACAAGAAACTAAAATTAAAATAATACAAGACTAACAAAGGCCAGAGGCTCCTGACTTGGGACAGGCGCAAAAATGCGGCGGGGTTAAACATGTTTGTGAGATCTCAACCCTCCCCCTATACCTCTAACCAATGTAGTAAAGTAAACGCATAACAATACGCACATTAAAATTCAGTTCAAGAGAAATCCGAGTCTGATGTCAGAAGATGTAACCAAAGAAACTAAACAAAATGACAATAATACATAAATACTACTAGCAGTTAACTGACATGCCAGCTCCAGACTTCAACTAAACTGACTGAAAGATTATGATTTCATCATATGAACATCAGGCACAATCCTTCCCGTTAGGGGTTTAGTATCATACCATCATAACATATATGAGAAGAACATAATACATTTTTACAACATGTCATATTTTAAAAATATGCTTTACATTGTAAAAATATTCGAATAAGCTCTCGCCGCGATATAGCCTTTTTGTGCTAATGCGGCGTAAAGCAACCAACAATCAATCAATCAATCTATAAGATAATACATTTTTACTACATGATGCACCCACACTAAGTTCATATATGACCTGTTTAAGCAGAGCTGGAACTATCATAACACACTGTTATAGTAGTTTCAGGGCAGAGATCGTTTTGCTGTGGTTCATTTTCAAAATATTTATTAAATGAAGAAAGCGTTTGAGTAATATATTTCAGGCCTTCAACAGTGAGTCGAGCATATACCACATTATTTCATAAATTATTTCATACAATATTGTAAAACAGAAAATTTGTTTAAAAAATACAAATCGGATTTCCTGTTTCCATCCATATTTCTATACCCCAGTCACCCTTGGGGCCTCTTGGATTAAGGAGTCAATTGACCACTTTGACCAAGTGAACTTATTTGTAGCTCTTAATTTGCTGTACGTTATTGCTATTCACAGTTTATCTTTCTTTATAATAATATTCAAGATAAAAACCAAAAGCTGCCCTCTCTTCAGGCTAATAACGAACATGTTATTCTGAATAATTATGACGTCTGGCAATGCTATTTTTTTTTCTGGGACCCAGAAAAATAATAATTTGGATTAGGAACATGTGTGTCAGAGCAGTGGTCCTTGTAATTTCTTATAAAAAATACTTGCCACACATGATGTGCAGATATAAATATGACATGATTTTTTCCCTTTTCTTGTATCTTTATATCAAATGATTGTTTTATTTGGGACCAGCCAGAGAAATGTTAAAAGAATAAAAGTTGGCATGGTGCTGGGGCAGATTCATTTATAAATGAACATGAATCTTTCACCATATCTGCCTACTGGGGAAAGCTTTTTTTCTTTTGAACCTACCCTTTTCTCTTTCTGGATACACATTGTTTTGCCCCAGCCATCATTACTTCAAAGGTATTGATTGCCGTTTTTGTTGCATCCTGTTCACAAGTCTGAATAACATTCAACAAGGCGTTTTTCACAACAAAATATGTCAACTTTGTGTTTCTTTTCGCCCAAAGGTCCTGCATCATGGTCTTCCCTAAAAAGGTTTATCATACTATAATTGTCGGTTATTGATGTCATAATATTTTTAGCCTCCATATGTTCACATTTAGCATATCTGACGACCAGTACACTATCAAACGCTTTGAGGATCGATAATATTCTAAATGAATAATAGGACCCGGAAAGACCGAAAAATCCGTGTTTTTTTATTTTTTATTTCTATCTCATCAATAAAAAGTTTAGGGTCGGTGTCGGAAACGGAGGTAGGGTCGTGAAACCGGAAACACTTAATGTATTTTGGCCTATTGCGGCGTTAAACAACCAACAATCAATCATTTATTTTTAATAAAATTACAGTCTTAACTCTTATCAGCTGAAGTATCAATGCTTGTTCAATCGATGTTGACTTTCATACCTTTGAAAGGGCAAACCCTAAAGTTAAAACCGCTGTTGGTCCGGTACTGTTTTGAATTTATGTGAAACAGATGCACATTTTAAGAGCTTCAGTAGCATCACTTAGTTGACAAGTGTGTTATAATTGCTGAAAAGCATCCCAAATTTATAAAAGTGCAGCTTTGTGTAAATAAGTTGATTAGTTGTTAGTTGTTAAACGTTCAGTGCACATATTTCATGCATATTCAGTACGAGAACAAGTTAACAATAAAGATTGATTGATTATTGTTTGCTTAACGTCCAGTGGCAAATATTTCCTGCATATTCAGGACGAGAACAAGTTCACAATAAAAACAATAGGTAGGTTGATACAATAGAGGCCATCTTGGTTGATGGTCGGAGAAATTTGGACTGCCACCGGTAAAGGAGGGTATATTGGATGGGGACAGAAATTTTGCCTTGCAACAGGCCACCTACGGACCCCTCAAAGAGTTGTTGCAAGGGTTCTTAACGTGCAAAGAGCGTGACACTATCTTTACACGAGGCATCGGATTTAACGTCCCCCTTCTGACCGGACGTAGCAAGCGTTTTACTGCCGGTCGGGAGAAGACCAAGTGACCATATTTCTATACCCCAGTCACCCTTTGGAAGAAAAATAAATACAAAAGGTAGGTATTGTCATACAACTCCTGCTTATGTCATTGAAGTACAAAATAGAACAGCCTAGAGATGGGCACTGAAAGCCACTCGACTTTATAAATGATTTAGCAAAAAGCAAAAACAATTTATCTGATTATGCAAAGTGTGGCATAGGGTTACAAACAGAAAACGAGAAAAATCCACACAATGTGGCAGAATAAATGAAATATGCATAGAATGGCTCACGCATGTTTGTTAGTACGGAATTAGACAGCAGAACCATGAATATGGAAACAAGTCATTATGATCCAGAGGAAAGGGTTTAAGCTTCGATGATTCGTTGAGACACTCTAGAAAGCTGTTCATTCCAAGCCGCCCATTTGTACAAAGAACTGTAAAATATAATGTAAATAAGACAAATGCATTGCATCAATAGCTATAAGCCACTGATCGTGAACATCTTCATGTTTCCCTGAAAAACGGAAATTCAGAGCAGAAACTCAAAACATTTTATAATTCAGTGCCATTTCTAGATGTTAAATTCGAATTTGAAACCGGTTTGCCTAAAGATGTTATTACAAGAGCAGATATATCTCTTGTGGCAGATGATTTATATAAGATGTACACATAGTTGAGTTCTCTTACATCTTAAGATAAATTTCCAGATGAAATAAATTTAAAAAAACAAACTTGGATGAACTGTTTTCTGTGCAAAGGAATACCAGACTGCATAAACAAGGATTATTTGAGTACACATCATACGAATGGTGAGATCAGAAAAGAAACATTCATGTTTATTTTTTAAGCAATCAGGGAGAGACTTGATGTTATGGAAAGTGTTCTTGTTGCCAGAGAACAGAATATCACAGCCAGAACAATGCGCGCATATTTGTTTCTGAAGTTTGGAGCAACCACCATAAATTAGAGGTGCAAATAATTTGCTTGTTGGAAGATTTCTTTGTTGAAATTGAGTTAAACAAGCATTTAATTTCTCCACCATCATGTTTCATGTTGCAACAATGCACCTACCTACGGACCCCACAAAGAGTTGTTGCAAGGGTTCTTAATAAGAGTGCTTTATCATCTGATATTTTCATTTGATTAGGGACTTTCCGTTATGAATTTTCCTCGGAAATTAATATATTATATGATTGTCCTTTTTCACATCACAGACATCGCAATGTAATGGTAGATGCATACAGGACACATAATACATAAAACCATGCTAAAATTAAGAGATAATTCATGCAGGCTTGAATATATCGTGATTCTACCACGGGTTGGCCCTTTATGACAAATATTTTATCCTGAGCGATATAAAGGGACAATCCGTGGTAAAACACACCGAGGTTCGCTTGAAAACTTTACTACAAAATAGATGATTAAAGCTTTCCACTTTGTCAACAACTAAAACATGTTTTAATTATACATTATGAGTAAATGTACTTTCTTTATGAAATTTGCAGCAATCAATTGTGATACGGAAATAACATTTAATTTGAACAGTTTCAATATACAGACTAAAACACAACTTTTTGCAGAGCTAGGGCTTATACATTGTGACTCCAATCCTCATGATGATATTGTTAAAACAAACATTTGTAGAAACCATTTAAATTTGATTCACCAAATTTCAGCAAACAGAAGTAGAAAACAATCTTGTGAGATTCCAGAATCAATAAATGCAAAATACGGGGTATATATCTCCCAATAGATACGATATTCCCATGCTTGCATTTCCTATTATGATTTGTCTTGATAAAGAGTTGCTGCTCGTACGAAAGCAATCGAACCAAGAGTTCCAAATGGTGAAGATGATATCCCTTCGTAAATTTTACGGACGCCATCACGAGTTGGTTGACCGTTAGAGCATAACCGTTTCACAAGTGAACTGCCATCCCTTTCCCTTTTATGAATGTGACCTACTGTGTTGAGACTATTTACCAGCGTTGTTATCGCGTAAGCAACACGACCAAATACATGACAGAATGCATCGACTACATTTTGAAAACAGGGATCATGCTGTCATTTAAAATGGCATTGAAGGTGAGAGCAAGTTCCTTTGTCAACATAACTGGTAGAAAAGGGGAGAACAAAGCAGCTCACCTGCAAAATGAAAATCAAGTAATGGTACTAAAAGACTTGAACAGGGGTTTAGGGTCAAACAAAATAGAAAATTCAATTATAAAAATATCAAAAGCAGCACCTGTTGTGAAATAAATTTGTGAAAATGTAGATACTGTGCTAGGTGTGATTGATTAAAAAACTAGACATAAAAAAAGATCTGTTGAAGACGATGTTAAGCAAATTATTAAAGAACTTGCACCTTTGAAACCATGGTAAAACAAACAGGTCGTCAATTGTACTGTTTCGAGGATGTCAAGAAATCACCATTTTCCTTTAATCGAACTGAATTTGAAACCAGTGTTACAAGAACAATCAATCGACTGAAAAGAGACCTTCCACCATTACAAAATGAAGGAGATGAAGATGAAGAAGATAGTGATGAGCCTTAAATGTTTTTTAACAAATAAAAGCACTCAATACATCAGAGTAGACATAAAAACATTTGTTAATATATCATTCTGAAATAAGAGATTTTGTTTAAGTGTAATATACATGTATATTAATCAATTTCTGAATTAAACCAAGGACTTTATATACAAATGGGACTGGAACATCTAACGATATCTATACAAATTATTAGACTTATCTCCTCCATAGCTGATGTCACATGACTTTATAAATCATTCCACATTTTCGTGTTTTCTTTATATTATAACTACATGTATATATGCTCAAGTTTAACAAACAATCGTTTATATGAAATTTGATACATTTTGTCATTTGCAAAATGCTATCTTTCAAAAGATTTCTGATTGTTTTTTAAATATTGATCTCTGATCTTAGAGGTATTTTTTGTTGAATTTTCAGTACTCTCCATCTTGTTTGATATGTGAACTGTATTACACAACTGGGGCGTCACGTTCTTCAAAAGGATACGTCTAATTTTAATAATCCATCATTCTTTTAAAATCTTAATTTTTTTTGTCATCGTAAATAGCTATTATTCAGATTTCATATTAACAAATAATAATAATTATGTAACAACAATGTAACGTTACTGTAAAATATGCAAATAACTACAAGCATCTTACATGTATACCAGAGATACATGTATGAAACTAAGTGTATTGTTAGGTGCTAGCTCTCAAGGGGCGGTGTTGTGAATTGATTAAAATCAACAGAGACAAGTCCTATTTATAGTAAAGATAGTCCCTGATTAAATCAAATGTGGAAACAATAATATAATGTTGCTGCTTCAGGAAACTACTTGAATATTAACAAAGATTGAAAATGTGTCACTGGCACTCATACCATATATTTATTTACAGTAACATGTGCTAATCAAGGTCTTTTCTTTGTTCTAACTCAATTGCTTAAGCTGCAGAATGAGCAACATCTGTTCTTGTCACCAGCATATAATACATCCTCAAATCCAAAGTATTTTACCAAAAGTTTCCTGAAGCAGTTATTTTCATTTTTACAATATTGAACAACAGAACTTGTTAACCCAGCACGTGCTTTTGATAAATCACTATTGTAAAAATACATAATAGCCTCAGCGTTTTCACCATTACGACCAGCTCGTCCTATTTCCTGCAAATAATTCTCCCATATTGTTGGTGGTCGGCAATGAATGATTCTCTTAATAGAGGGTGCATTTAGTTCCAAGCCGTGGGTAACTGTTGCTAGGACCAGTCTTAATATAGGTTTTCTCTGACAAAGGTCCTTCACAATATGTTGCTTCATAGTTTCTTGATAGTCAAAGCTGTCTATTTTCAGGAATATTTACTCCATTTACCCATTTTCCTTAAGTTCATACTCCAAATAGCGGAAATAATATCCAAGACTCTCCAAATTTTCAACATATACAACAGTTAGAGGAAAATCGCTTTGCTGCTCATATAGTTGTTCAGCTATTGGTTTGATCAGTTCATCCAATTTGTCAACTTTCCGGATATTTGGGAGTCTTCTCCTTACCTCTAGAAATATGTTAGGACGATCTGGATTGCTGATAATAAGAGTTGTTTCCCTATTGTTCAATATTACTTATAATTCCTTGAGTGCCTTCGGTGTAGCGGTGGCTGTAAGAGCAAGATGTCCTGCTGTTTCAAAAAGGCATGTTAATTCACCCAACTTCATAAACTCTGGTCTAAAGCTTTCAACCCTACAAAGAAATAAGGAAAAATTGATAGGGCAATGAATTCACTATAGGGGATTGACATGTGAATGGAATAAAATATATGTGTAAATTGAAGATGAAGATTTACATTGAAAAAGCTGTATCAATAATCTATATTCATGAACTATGTATTGCACAGTACACCTTTAATAAGAGAAAAACAGACCAAATATTTTATATTTTAAAACAAACAGTTATATTTACTAATTAAGAAATGCAGTTTAAAAAAAAAACATGCAACTTTCATGTTTGTCGCTGAGAATTTCCATGAAGTATCCGCAAATAAAACTCGTATCTTTGTTTTTTTTTTATAATATTCATGCGAGTTTCATAAAAAATTTGCAAGGATTGTAGAAATGAGTGCCCTTATGATGCAATTGTTTTAAAATAACGTTTCCAAGAGGCATAACTCTCTTAAATAAATGATCAGCAGTGATTTTCAAAATTTATTCAATAAATTGCTGATATAAACCTGTGATATACATGTACATTGTAAAAATACATCAAAATTGTTTGGGTACAACATTAATATGTTGAAGGCCATACCTAGGCCTACATGTATAATGGTTTATCTTTGATAAATTGTTACTTGGATGGAGATTTGTCTCATTGGCACTCATACCACATCTTACTATATCTATGTATACATATATGAAAAACTAAATTATTTGGATTGGTTACTGGTAATAGGGGATATCTTACTTTTTTGGTCGCATGAAGGTACTTTTTCTAATTGTGCAGACCAACTTCTGGCATTCTCCTCCTGTACTTGTATTTGGACACCATCGATAATTAAATCAATATTTTCTGTAGTTTCACGAAATACCCGGAGATTCACGTTTAAACGATTGTGTCATCTTTTGACTCTTTCCATCTTTATGAACAATATAAGTTAACTGTGATTTTCTTTTCTTTATATATCTATGAGACATGTAGCTTCCTCTGATAAAATTCTTCACAATAATAATATTAAATCCTGAAAAAATAATGAAAGAATATATAGAACTCCATCGACATGCGCATCCGGTGCAAGAAAATTGGTACCGTTAATTTTATTACTACCACTGGGTCGATGCCTCTGCTGGTGGACTATTAATCCCCGAGGGTATCACCAGCCCAGTAGCCTCAACGTTGACCAAAGGGACAACGTATTCCATTGAATCATGACCGTCATGCGTTTCATTTAATACTGTATTGTACAAATTTGATTGTGAATATGAGTTTAATCTAGGTATTAAGGGTTTAAATAGTTGTAGCGTGTCTAAAAATCTTTGAATGGAAAATGAACAATTGTTTAAAGCACAAAATAGCACTGGAATGTCATACGATTTGATGTTATGACCAATAACTATGTTTTTCTTGTATTGCGCTAAAAATAATAAAATAACATCTTTAAAGCCTCTTTGATTCCAACACATTTCAGCTTTCCAATTGTGAACTTTCCATTTCTAAGTAGCAAAATTCCAGCAGCACCTGCATACATATATATCTCCCAATTGATACGATATTCCCGTGCTTGCATTTCCTATCATGATTTTCTTGATAGAGGGTTACTGCTCACAAGGAAGCTATTAAACCAAGAGTTCCAAATGGTGAAGTTGAAATCATCCCTTCGAATCGAAATGGGTTATTTTTGATAATTTTTCACAAACAGTTCATGGCAATCATGTCCAGCAGGAACTTCTGACTATTCCATTAAAGTTTTACTTACAAAGTATAAAAAAAATATTTGTCTTGAGCATGTTCGTAGTGTTTACATTTTGTCTTTCCCGGTCTGATTGATAAATTACTACGCGGTATTGATATCTCATTTAATTTTCATTGTTTTTCGAAAAAAAACACATACTGAATTCTTCTAAATTGTTGTTTAACGAAAATGATACATGAATTTTTGAAACAAGATAAAATATAAAAATATTTCTTTAAGAACTATACTATTACGCATTTACTTCCGGAAGTTGTATATAGATCGGGTAAGTGGTTTTGATGAAAATAAGTAAAATACAATCGCATGCAACGGGTTGATGAGGGAAAACTTCCGGTGCTAAGGTAACTTTTTAACTAATTTATTTTGTGAATTTAAAGGCATATTTTGCTTTAAACACTTTTACAAAGGTAAGTATAGTCAGAATTTCAACTTTAAAGTCTGTATTTCTGTTTCCAAACATGTATGTAAACATCATACAATGTATGGATGGCCTCATCTGTCATAAAAGTCTTACACATGTAAAAGTCCTAAACACACAAGTAAATACGTTATTTACAAGAATAAGATTAGAAGTATATATTATAACTGACATGAAGTATCAAAACAGAACCAATAAGTTTGGTTTAGGAGGTGGTGGTCATCGTTATAAAAGAACATGTATCAGAAAAGGGAAATGTACTGTAAAAAAGGGTAGACCTATGTTCTCATTCACATGTAACAGCAACAGAAAATTGAACGGTAGAGCCAGAAACAGACTTACAATTTGCATTTCGAGATTCAAATTGAACTATAAAATCAATAAAGCAAAACACAAACCATGTTTTGATTCTGAATATGATATTGTATATAGGGATGCAAATTATTTGAAACCAATTTTGAAAAAGAAAAAAACTACCAACACAGAATGGTTACCGATTAATTGATCTTCAACAAATGCAGTCATTCATTTCACAAGTTACAATGCATTCAATATCATGTGAACGTGCTGTTGAAATTACATTAAAAGGTATTTCACCATACACAGATTTAACAGAAATAAAATCTTTGATGTTAATGTAAGAGCTTTGTGGGGAAGTATGGTCACTGGTAATGGGGCATCTCATTTAAATGAGCTGTTAGGGACGATGAACTCACCGGGTTTGAGAAAAATAACATTAACGGTACCAATTTTTCTGCACCAGATGCGCATTTCGACAAATAATGTCTCTTCAGTGATGCTCGTGTCCAAAATATGTAAAATCCAAAGCTTATATAAAAGATGTAGAGCTATAATCCAAAAGTTCCAAAAAAGTATAGCCAAATCCTTGAAAGGAATCAGAGCTTTGCACGAGGGAGATACATTCCTTAATTTAACATTCCTTAATTTATAATATTTTTTAACATTTTGTAACAGCAAATTTAATAACACAAAAAATCCGTATTTTCATGCCAGTACCGGAGTACTGGGCTGGTGATACCCTCGGGGACTAACAGTCCACCAGCAGAGGCATCGACCCAGTGGTAGTAATAACATTAACGGTACCAATTTTTCTGCACCAGATGCGCATTTCGACAAATAATGTCTCTTCAGTGATGCTGGTGTCCAAAATATGTAAAATCCAAAGCTTATATAAAAGATGTAGAGCTATAATCCAAAAGTTCCAAAAAAGTATAGCCAAATCCTTGAAAGGAATCAGAGCTTTGCACGAGGGAGATACATTCCTTAATTTATAATATTTTTTAACATTTTGTAACAGCAAATTTAATAACACAAAAAATCCGTATTTTCATGCCAGTACCGGAGTACTGGCTACTGGGCTGGTGATACCCTCGGGGACTAACAGTCCACCAGCAGAGGCATCGACCCAGTGGTAGTAATAACATTAACGGTACCAATTTTTCTGCACCAGATGCGCATTTCGACAAATAATGTCTCTTCAGTGATGCTCGTGTCCAAAATATGTAAAATCCAAAGCTTATATAAAAGATGTAGAGCTATAATCCAAAAGTTCCAAAAAAGTATAGCCAAATCCTTGAAAGGAATCAGAGCTTTGCACGAGGGAGATACATTCCTTAATTTATAATATTTTTTAACATTTTGTAACAGCAAATTTAATAACACAAAAAATCCGTATTTTCATGCCAGTACCGGAGTACTGGCTACTGGGCTGGTGATACCCTCGGGGACTAACAGTCCACCAGCAGAGGCATCGACCCAGTGGTAGTAATAACATTAACGGTACCAATTTTTCTGCACCAGATGCGCATTTCGACAAATAATGTCTCTTCAGTGATGCTCGTGTCCAAAATATGTAAAATCCAAAGCTTATATTTTTTTTAAAGGTTTGAGAAAAGCTACATTCTGTAGTATTGAAGAAGAAATAGGTCAGATGTGGCATACTGTATTAGAGGAAGAAATGCTAGCAGCAGGTGCAGAAGAAAGGCGTATTGCCATTGAAAATAACAACTATAATGAAGGTGTACCCAGCATAACTGTAATCGCTGATGGTGGGTGGAGTAAAAGGTCCCACAAACACACGTATAATGCTTCAGGTGGGGTAGCAATTATAGTTGGAAAACAAACTGGCAAAATGTTATGTATAGGTGTCCGAAACAAATACTCTTATATCTGCAGCAGGGCATTAAATACTCAAACTGAACCACCAGAACAGGTATGTTTTAAGAATTGGTCAGCTTTCAGTCAGGCTATGGAAAGCGACATATTAGTTGAAGGATTCAAGCAGGCGGAAAAGGTACATGGTTTGCGATATATGCAGTTAATAGCAGATGGAGATTCCTCAGTATATGCGAAAATTCAGGAAGAGGTACCTGTTTGGGGTAAATTTGTGACAAAAATGGAACAATCAAATCATGCTTGCAAATGTTAACGTTCAAATTTGGAAAAACTGGTAAATGACAATTCAATCTATAAGGGTCAAAACAAGCTAACCAAGACAACCAGAGTAAAGATTGTTAGCGCAGTTAGATGTGCTATTAGAATGAGGTCCAAGGAGTCTAATCGATCTGCAGCTATATAACTTTTGGCACATGACATAAGAAATTCAGTTCATCACATATTTGGCAATCACAAAAACTGCAGTAATTTCTGCAAAGCTAATGAGAAAGGTAATGAAACATCTATAGCTAGTAGTGATAATTTAAGTACAAATGACATTCTAGACATTTTTGAAAGTCAAAGCTTACTTTGGTCAGAAGGTACATCTTTATTAGCTCAAGAGAAATCAAGGTTTAGTAGCAACTTAAGTTATACTGACTTAGACAAGAAAATGCTATCAGAAACTACAGTCCTATTGAATAGACTTTTTCTATTTTAAGCTCACCTGGCCCAAAACTTGGCGTCCATCGTCCGTTGTCGTTAACTTTTACAAAAACTTCTAACTTCTGGGCTAAATTTAACAAAACGTGACCACAATCATCATTGGGATCAAATTGATTAAATTTCATTTTTAACTAAAATAGATAACCCTCCTGATCTTTTGTTTGTGCGATTTGATTTCGGTCGTATCGCATTAAAAGATTTGAATCCTGGTAAAGATAGTGAATCATCAAAGGAGCAGTGTGTATTATCTTCCAATTACGAAGATATTAGTGAGGATGACACCATTTTTTACCTGATTGAAGAACTTGATTTTAGTGATACTTTACAAAAATTTGATATAGATAACATTATTCCAGACGTAAACAACAACGAATCACAAGATGACAATAATTGGTAACTACTAAAAGAATCTGATAGTTAATCATCAAAAGAAGAACAATCAACAATATGGAGACGGACGCAAATGACCAGAAGGACAACATTAGTGTCATCACAGTAAGTGATGGAGAGTTGTGTGAAGACACTACCGTTGGACGATCAGAAACTGATGTACAGACAATAATGATATTCATGAGGAAAAGAACCAACTATATAAATGAAGAGGAAACAGGGAGCACATATGATGTGGTTAACTGACTATTTTGAACATTTCGAGTAACATGAGTGGTTGGGAGTGTCGCGAATAGCGAAAACTTAAGTAATGAAATTTATGGACTTTATGGATTTATTAATCTCCGCTATATTGTTTTTTACTCCTCTAATTGTCTTTAGATATTTTTCCGTCCTTTTGTGAATTTGATTCCGGTAATTGTATTATAATGTAAAATTATTAGGCATTTCATGTGAATATCATGCAACCGGTTTTATTTTGGACTATAAAAGCAATTTCAAATTATCAATGTATTATTCTTAATATATATGTTGATGTTCAAGTGTAGTATTAAATATGAAAAAGGATTATTTGTTAATTTTTTTCCGATGTTAGTGTAAAACAACTATCTACACAACAAGCAGAAACGTCTTCAGTTATACACCAGATTGCTGAAATGAAAGGTAAAATTAGATTTCCAAACAGAAAATGGTTGTTCAAACGACAACAAAAACAGGAACCAAAATCTAAAGAAGAAAACAGATTTGACGACAATATCTGATCAGGGTTGATGTTTTTTTTTATTCTGATTTAACCTCTGTCAAGTTTGAATTTCAGCACTGTATCAATAATTTTGCTAGAGTTATTTCCCTTTGACCTCTGAAATTTCATTATTTTTTATATTGTAAGTTCTTTTAAGCGTACAAATGTTGACAGATTTTATTTGAATTTTTATCATAGTTGTAAATCAAAATAACCTCAATCAAGGTTGAATTTTAGCACAGCACCAATTGTTTTGTTTGAATTATTGCCCTTTGAACTAGGACATTTTTGTTATACTTTATTATTATAGTAAGCATTACCAAGCCTACACACCTTGACAAGTACCAATACTTTTGTTTGAAATATTTCCCATTGAACTAAGACAGTACTAATATTTTTCTTTGAATAATTGCCCTTTGAACTAGGACATATTTGTTATATTTTATTAAAGTAAGCACTATCAAGCCTAAACAGATTGACAAGTGCCAATAGTTTTGTTTGAATCTTTTCCCCTTGAACTAGGACAAGCCTTCACACCTTGAAATATTTTAATTTAATTTATATCTCAATTGTAATTTAGTATTACTTCTGTAAAATATTCCGATATGAGCGTCACTGATGAGTCTTATATATACGAAACGCGCATCTGGCGTACTAAATTATAATCCTGGTACATTTGATAACTACTAATATCCAAAACCGTAATGTAAAAGAATATTACAGCCGATTATAGAATGTGTAAGCAATATTAATATCTGTGGTTAGCTTGTATGTTAGCTGAACAATGAAGTTATTATAGGGTTAGGTATACGACCCTTCTATTAAATCAGCCTAGTCCTGTAAACAGATCGATTGGTTATCAGTCGGACTATATAAAAAAGATGTGGTATGAATGACAATGAGACCAACTACCCATAAAAAGACCAAAATGACAAAACATTATCAACTATAGGTCACCGTACGGCCTTCAACAATGAGCAAAGCCCATTCCGCATAGTCAGCTATAAAAGGCCCGGTAACACAACGTTAAACAATTCAAAAAAGGAAACTAACGGCCTTATTTATGTAAAAAAATGAACGAAAAACACATAAACATACGACAACCACTGAATAACAGGCTCCTGACATGGGACAGGCACATACATAAATAATGTGGCGGGGTTAAACATGTTAGCGGGATCCCAACCCGAACCCCTAACCTGGGACAGTGGTATAACAGTGCAACATAAGAACGAAAGAAGTCTACTCTTAAAGGAAAGTACTTTCTATAACCTAATGGCAGGCAAGCTACCCAAACGAATGGCTGGCATTATGCACAAATCAATAAACGAAAAAGATTAATGCGTTAACATCCAATCTTTCTTTTTTTCTTTTTTTGGTGTATCAAATTCTAGAAAAGACATAGCACTGCTAAAGAACTATAAGCATAATAAACTCGTTAGAAACTTAATAAAAAAAATGTAAAGCAGCTAAAGCAGTTTTGATGGCAGAGATTAACAAGGATATTAAATATATGTGTAACAGAAAAGATGAGGTGGTAATGGTCTGATGCCAACTGTTGACAGTTTGAAGGCTTTCAGTTGGTTGATCGCACTTACAGAAATCAAAGAAATGGCACAAAGTATGTTTGTTTTGATAAAGGGGAGTTTTGGTATTAAAGACGACACAATCAGAAGGTCAACATTTAGTATTGCGTTTTTCAAATTCTAAGTGTATGTTATGCGCTTAAAAGTAAACAGACAATCAGTTTTCTTAGACAAAATAAACAAGAATCAAACCGTTTTCAAAGTTGATATTTCATTACAATGGACATAATAAAACTAAAAATAAATAACAATTACAACCAACAATTTGTATCAGTTCAATATACTACATTAGTATTTTTTCAAACTTTTTTTTACTTTATTGATTAAGCTTTATTCCTATAAGTGGTTTAACATTCGTGAATCAAATAATGAAGACGACTTCGTGTTTTTTTAAGAGAAAAAGCAGCTGCAGTAGGGACCGCCTTCTCTCTCAATTTTCATAAAAGATACCCCAGAAGCTTTCAAAGGTTCCAAAGTATGAACTCCATTCATCTGTGGCGTCATGGTATTTCACAATCAGTATGTTTGTTTAGTAAGTATAAAACATTTGAAGTTTTAACCATCATGATGCATATTGAGTAGCAAAAGCATAGAGTGCATTCTCGAAATCTCTGATAAACTGAAACAATAGTAGAATGGTTTATTATATACTATATGCTTTTAACGATTTTTTTCATGTTATTATACATACGGAGATATAGTATACATGCTTAATATACAAAAATATCTACCATACTTCGAATGACGGGAAAAAAGAAAGTACAGATGACTCCTTACGTTAATCATGAAAGGCCTACTCTATTCAATATATTGCGAAACTAAAATATCACAGATTTAAAACATAGTCCAACACTTAGTTTACCTATTAACCCTGTTGTGATCTTATATCCGATACTAACATTTATTAAGTACTGCAATTATATTGCTGTCTCTTTATTCAGCTTTTCAGAGATATTAACCATCTGGGGCTTTCCCTGAGCCACAAGACAACTGTTGCCAGAATAGAGGCACTGAGACAAGAATATGACAATAGCTTGATGAAGTGGAAAAATGAAATTGGGGTTACCTTAATATACATACATGAGAGGAAAGGGGATAAGGGGCGAAAAAGAACACTCGCAAAATTTAACATCGTCTTGAGCTGTACTTAGACATTCAACGTTAACATTTCCAACTGTATCGTCTTGCCAACTTATCAAAAAACTCTACACCTACTAGAAAAGATTTAAAACAACGATTGATAATTGATAACCGACAACACGATTTACAAACGGTGAGACAACCACATTGGATAATAAACATTCACCGAAGACTCGACAGTAAATATTGAAAGGCTGGAATGACTATACAACCTCAACTTTTTTTTATCTCAATTGAACAACCCCCAAGGGTGACTAGGGTATAGAAATATGGTCACTTGGTCTTCTCCCGACCGGCAGTAAAACCCTTGCCGAAGTGGGGCGTCCGTTTGGCTGTGCGGGATGTATCAAGTTCGCAGCCACGTCCGGTCAGAAGGGGGACGTTAAATCCGATGTCTCGTGTAAAGAGAGTGCCACGCTCTTTGCACGTTAAGAACCCTTGCAACAACTCTTCGAGGGGTCCGTAGGTGGCCTGTTGCAGGGCAAAATTTCTGTCTCTATCCAATACACCCTCATTTTCCAGTGGCAGTCCAAATTTCCCCGACCATCATCCTCTATTATAACAACCTACCTATTGTATTTATTGTTAACTTGTTCTCGTCCTGAATATGCATGAAATATTTGCCACTGGACGTTAACCAACCATCAATCAATCAATCTCAATTGAACATAATATAAATATATAACCATTAGACATTTTTTTATTAATAAAACGAGACAGTTATTAACTATTTTAAATATATACCATAAAAAATATCTCATGTATTTTTGTAATTCATTGATCATACGCAAGAATACTTGTTTATGTACTATAATAGCTACATCCTGCAGGTCCATTTGGAATATGAAAATGACAATGAAGACGATGATGATATTCAGATGATAGTGGATTTAGATTTAACAATGGATGGAGTTACCCCTATAGTTGATGCACCAGAACCTCCCACAGGCAAATATATTACGTGTAAATAAATAAAATGTTTTATGTTGTACCTACTAACCCATATATGAAATTAAAAATGTTTTAAATATTCAAGATGTCACGTTCTTACAGGCAATGTGATGAAACTATTGATTGAAGAAATTAAAACAACAACTATCAAAACAGCAATGCAGGGCAATGCGATGGAGGCTCTTTGGGATGTCTTTGAACGCATTTTACCGAAATCGCAGGTAGAACTTCCCTCGAAAGTTTAATAGTTTGAGAAAATAAGTTCACCCGGAACTTAGGATGTGCCGTCCTGGTGATGTTTTTTATTTACAGGTAATTTACAACTATCACATCAAACTTGACCAGTATGGCAGCCCAGTTAATTCTAAGTGTGAATGTCCAGCAGGAAAGGGTCCCAATGTCACCCGCAAGCATGTAGATGCAGGTGCTGTTAATGGGTGATGTTTTCTCTAATACTGGAGTAATTTTAATACAGAAATCATGTACAGAAGGTTTATAGACTTTTCACAATGATAACTTCTTTTAACTGATTGTCCTGTTATAGCTATTTATTTCAACCAAAGAATTAACGAGTTTCATTTCTTTATATGCTTATGTCCCACCGTAAGGCAACAGTACAAAAAAGTGTAATTACTGTTCTAAAAAGTTAAATATATATGTGTAACGTGAACCTTTATGGGCAAGGCAGAATAGAGTCAAACAAAATAAATAGTTGATATGTTCTATAACTAAAATCACAAAAATCAAAATATACATCAAATGATTGTCAGTAATGTTATTACCCGCACATATCCTCTACTAAACTAATATATTCATCAACCTCGTATAGTTACTTAAATTATCCAAATAATGTCATTGCGAATCGTTACTCTCTATAGCACTAGATGTAATCCTTTCTCTACAAATGTTCGCTCTCTGACCCTCTCTAAACGATATTCCCGGCCTTCATATACCCTTTATATACCAATTCTCGTCGGATTCATGGACGGATCTCTTGGGCACCGACTGGATGTCAATAAAATTAAATACGCAACAATACCTCCTTTCCAGGACTGTGGAATTCTTATTCCAGAAACACACATTGACGAATAAAATATAGGTGATTAATCACATCGTTCTATATAAAAACCTTTGATGAATTGGATTATCTATTCCAAGATCAATTGTAAATTAAAGATTATAAAACATCTAAGGTACATTGTTGTTGGAATCTTCAACATCATTGATTAAATTAGTAACTTCTGTTACAATATCCGGCACATTTAATTATTTTTGTCAACATTCTCTGTGTAGCCAACACACGTTTCCATTTTGACCTGGAAAAATATTATCACTAGTAATGTTATTGTCATCATCCCATTCAATCTCATTTCCATTTTGACCTGGACAGAGCCGTCCTATAATTTCTGTTCAGTCTTTATCAATGTTAGCGTTACTGTTTTCACGTCTCCCTCTACTACTAAATAAAGGGTTTATGTCTGTTGATTCTTCATCGTCTACTACACAAAAGCCATCTAAGTTGAAGGTTTCTTTTTCTAATGTTACATAATTATCAGGTTTGTAGTTGCGTCTCCGTTGCCATTTCTATCAGGAAACTTATAATCACTAGTAATGTTATTGTTATCATCCCAGTCAATCTCATCATCCAAAATGTCAGAATATTCAGGAATTTTTACAAGTATTTTTTACTTTTCTGCTGGAACTTCTTGATGTACTTTATTTTCCTCAATATGGAATTTTCTATTATGCCTCTTAAGGTCACTTCTCATTCCAAAACTAAAAGGAATGTTTCTTCATTAAAAACTTTGCAAATTCTACATTGTTGTTAACAACTTCTTGCTTAAGATGCTTAATAATCTGACTAGTCTCTTTCTTTGTATACTAGGGGGAAACTTGATGCAAAGCATTATTCTTTACTGTTGCATTGCATTTAATAGAAAAAGAGTAATTTGTGGCACATATACCAATATTTTTATAGAAAATCCAAAGCCTCTAATAAAGTGATTTTTGTTATAAAATTTATAACATAGATTACTTACTTGCTTTTCTATGATGTGCTAGTGTTTATTTTTTCCAATAATTGTAACCAACCTGTAAATTTCAAAATACCTCGTGCAGAGTAACTAAAGTCAAGCGCACCCTAAAAGGTGTACTCGATTTGGTCCATATTTTTATTTGTTCTAACCAATAACTACATTAATAAACTTCTTTTTATGAAACCATTGCATGCAATAATCCTATATCTATCGGTTATTAAATTGTCAAATATGATAGAACAAGGATAAAGGCTGTGGATTTTCTATAAAATTATTTAATTTTTGTTTTGATCCATCTTCTGATATTCCTGACTACTTACAGTGTGGGTAAGTATTTAATTTTTTGCACTCATTTATGAGTAGTGTTACCAGTATGCCTGCAACATGTGCACCGGCAGTAAAACGCTTGCCGAAATGGGGCGTCCGTTTTGGCTGTGCGGGATGTATCAAGTTCGCAGTCACGTCCGGTCAGAAGGGGGACGTTAAATCCGATGCCTCGTGTAAAGAGAATGCCACGCTCTTTGCACGTTAAGAACCCTTGCAACAACTCTTTTGAGGGGTCCGTAGGTGGCCTGTTGCAAGGCAAAATTTCTGTCCCTATCCAAGATACCCTCATTTCCCAGTGGCAGTCTAAATTTCCCCAACCATCATCCCAGATGGCCTCTATCATATCAACCTACCTATTGTATTTATTGTGAACTTGTTCTCGTCCTGAATATGCATGAAATATTTGCCACTGGACGTTAAGCAATCAATCAATCAATCAATCTTCTGATATTCCTGACGACTTACAGTGTGGGTAAGTATTTAATTTTTTGCACTCATTTATGAGTAGTGTTACCAGTATGCCTTCAACATGTGCATTCGGTAATAATTGTTTGCACTCATTATTGATTAGGTTTTTCTTGTCTTGTGATAGGCAATATAGTTTACAAATTGCAAACATGTAATAACGTCGGTTTAAGGGAAAACTGTAATATTAGTATGCAAGTATTTGTTCTATTAAGAATAATTAACCTTTACACTGTAGTCATTCTCTATATAGACCTTGATACTGTTTGTGTTCTTAGGTTATAAGAATATATAACGAATATAAACAGTAGTTTTCAAAGAATTTTACATGCACATCTGATTAATCAACTTGCTCCTTTTTTAAATTTACGTGAAAAAGATAAATATTCAACCAATACTATGCCGTAGGTTTTCGAAATCAAAGAACCGGCTTTATAATTTGGAATCTTGAATCACAAACAATTTTAAGAGGTCACGAATTTAAATCGCTTGTAAAGTTTCTGCTCTTACATCTTATCTACATGCATATAATTATGTCTTTCCACCTTTCTGGTGTAAAATGTAAAAATAAATTTTGTATATACACAAGACGCGCGATTCGTCTACAAACGTCTCATCAATGACGCTCGAATCAAAAAAGGTAAAAACAGCCAATTAAAAGTTGAAGAGCATTTAGGATCAAAATTCCTGAAAGTTTGCCAAATCAAGCCTATGCCTGAGGTAGAACAGCCTTGTTTTTCTTCTAGATTTTTCGGTTTCCTGTATAAATCACACAAATCACTCCATAGAATTTTTTTGAAAAATAACATTTTCTTTATTTGTCTCACCAATTAGATGATGTAAAAAAAAGTTAGAGTTACATTGAAAAATTGTTGAATTTTTTGTTTCCATTCTTGATTTAAATTTGTCGTAACCAAATATTATGAAACTTGTAAACAATTTGTATTACCACAAAACTCAGATTAAGTTCAAATAGCATCACTTATTCCGTTTTTCAGTTATGTTACTTTTTAATGTTTATTGATATGCACCACCAGCAGAGGTATTGACCCAGTGATGTGAAAAATTGAAAACAACACAAAACTAATCAGTTATATTTTTTTCAGGGAACAAATGGAAGAAAAATAACGGTACTGTACCAAGGTAGTGGTGAAACACCTGGATAAGTTATTGAACCAAAAAGAAAACCATGTTTCACTAAAGACTTGACAGTTGACCAAACAGATATAGTTGCAAACCAAGTGAAAAATACCAATCAAACCTCTGCTTTTATTCAAACAGACGATGTTCTGCTCTTCAACAACACCCAGGAATTCCTATCCTACTATTCACAGGCGATGAAAGAACAGCCAACACCAAACACAACATCAGCAGAAATACCATCTGACGCCAATAAACTAAAAAAAACGTGTGCAACAACCAAGACACAGACACAACCATCTATTATTTTTAGTCAGCTTAGTAAAGGAACAAAAGAAATGTCTACCCAGACACCAGACATACTAGAGTCAACATCTACAATTGAAAAAAAGTGAGAAGAACTGTTAGATACAGAAATGTTAAGAAGACAGAATGATGGGAATATCAGTGTCATTCTTAATCTGACTAACAGTATACCGGACCTAATAGATATCAATGAGCCAGATCAACAAAATATAGTCAAATACATCATTAATAGTCCGGCGGCTTTGTAAAAAAATGTGCTCATCCTGTTACAAGCATGAAATTTGGCATAGACCTTCCTCAACTATTACTCTTTTATTTCAGATAGGGAGGCATTTGAAAAAAATGTCTCACTTCCGGTAAAATCCAAAATGGCGGACGTTATACTTAAATCAGCCCAATATCGAAGGCTAGCGTGTAAAAATGTCCTATTATCATGCTACTATCATAATATTTGGTACAGACCTTTGTGTTTTACTACTTTTGGATAAATTAAATAGATTAGATGTCTTCAGAAACCCCACTTCCGGTTAAAATCCAATATGGCGGACATTGTACTTAAATAAGCTTATTTTTTAGGGAGGGTAATTGAAATGTGTTTTAACGTATTGCTACTATAATTACATTGTGTATGAACCTTTCTTTGGTGCTTCTGATTGAGACAATGTATAAGACATATGTCTTAAAAACCCTTACTTCCGGAAGTATCCAAAATGGCGGACAGAGAAATATCAATTTTTTATTCAAATTTTCAACTTTTTTCAAAATGTAAAGAAAATGATTTTATTTTGTGCTGGTCATTAAACTTTTGGCTTTAAGTTATCCCCAAAACCACTTATTCTAGTATGTTGTAAATGCTAAGATATAAAATTGACACTTCCGGTTAAAAATATGACGTAAATTTCAAAGATGAGTTCTCAATCTATTTCTTCGATGTAGAGTTTTGGATAGATTGATTTAAACAAAATGAAATCACTATAGTACTAAAAAATATTTAAAACTACTTCTATTTGGCCAAGAATACATGCTTATTCACAGTCACCACCACATGCAAAGAGAGAAAAGTATCACAACCCGTCATAAGGTATGGGTCAGAAATAAAAGTGTGTGATCACTCATTGCCTAGTGCATTTGAAAGGCCATTGATAGATTTTATCCAAAGATTTTTGCCTCCCCAAATACAATCAATAGTTCGTCTGCCCCTTTGTCACGGAATAGCGAAATACTAGTAGTTTGAAAGCTGCTAAAAGAAGCAAGGGCAACATTTAGGGGAAATGGAATACACAGACGAACCCAGGATTAAAAACATCCGCAAAGATGGGAAAGTTTTCTGAGAGATGACGACAGTAAGAAAGAACTTTTAAGTTTTCATTCACAATTTTGAGTACAAAGTAGTTGAAGCAACAAATGCTCAGGATGTTTAGTGTTATCCACCACTTGATGATGTTTCAAGTTTAGCACCATGTTTACACGAAGAGACTGACACTAGAATCACGATAGATGTGTCTGATGCAGTGAAACATAGACTTAACTGAGTCATGACTCAAACAGTCGATACTGATGTCATTGCTGTTTTGCTATTCCGTGACATAGGGCAGACAAACTTTGTTTTGCATTTAGAAGGGGAAAAGTATAAGATATATATCAATCAATGACCTTTCAAATGCACTAGGCATTAAAAGATAACACGTTCGCTGGAAAAGGAACTGCGTTGGTGACATTAATGGAGTTTGAAGATGTGACTATAGCATTTAGAATGATGACTGACCAGCCAACATCACCATATGGATTTGATGTTTAATGTCATTGAAAACTATACTTGGTTTTGTTGGAAGATAAAAAAAAAAACAGATTAGGTTAACAAGGCAAGAAAATATGTGTTTTTGCAGAATTTATAAAGATGTGAGAAACAATACCACAGTCTTTGTAAATGTTGGAAATCAGCTCTCCGATTGTGAATTGCGGCCCACTGAGTATGCTAATTGGGTATTATGTCCTTACCTAAATAAAATACCTTGAAACTGAATTACGAGTGGATGAAGTCTTGGATACGTATGGTAGTTATAGCAACAAATGGTCAGGATATTCTATCTTATCCACCACGTAATATATTTTAAGTTCAGCACCAAGTTCACATTTAGAGGCAGACACTAAAATCATGGTGCATGTGTCTGATGCAGTGAAACACACACTTAAACGAGTCATGATTCGAACAGTCGTTAATGATGATGTTGTCACTACTGTTTCGCTATTCCGTGACATAGGGGTAGACGTTGTGTTTGGGAGGGCAAAAGACTTAATATCTATCAATGGCCTTTCAAATGCACTAGGCAATGAGTGATCTGAGTGATCTGAAACACTTATTGTTATCCGTGTCTTTACCTGTTGTGATATGGTTCTCTCTTTGCTTGAAAGGGGGAAAAAGACTATGTGGGAGACATTGATTGCATTTGAAGATGTGACTTTAACAAAAAGAATGATGATTAATCAGACTAAATCACCGGGGTTTTACTGTAAGATCGCACAAACTTAGCAGATGGGTATAACATGGTTAACGAAGCAAGAAAATAACTATTTGCGCAACAGGGACGGCTTTTCGAGGCTATTCCCTCAACTTGGTCTAGTCTTTTCCAGCATGTAAATAATGCAATATACTTAGGCAGGTGTTTAGGAAAACGAGCTTGGGATTGGCTCTTATGCTACCCACTCCAGGCGGGGACAAAGAGGATAACTTTTGAAAAACTCTTTTTGAGGCCTCATCATTTTGTCAAAAGCTTATACATTGTGGATGTAAGAAAGGATTCCGCGGTCATTTTTAATGTGGAAAATCGGGTATCCCGTGCACTGCGATGTGTGCATGTCATGGTGACTGTGAATAAACATGTATTCTTGGCCAAATAGTAATAATTTTAAATATTTTTTAGTACTATAGTGATTTTATTTTGTTTTAATTAATCTATCCAAAACTCTAAATCGAAGAAATAGATTGAGGACTCATCTTTGAAATTTACGTCATATTTTTAACCGGAAGTGTCAACTTTATATCTAAATATTTACAACATGCTAGAATAAGTGGTTTTGAGGATAACTTTAAGCCAAAAGTTTAATGACCAGCACAAAACAAAATCATTTCTTTACATATTGAAAAAAATGAAAATTTGAATAAAAAATTGATATTTCTCTGTCCGCTATTTTGGATATAACCGGAAGTAAGGGTTTTGAAGACATATGTCTTATGCATTGTATCCATCAGAAACACCAAAGAAAGGTTCATACACAATGTAATGATAGTAGCAATACGTTAAAACACATTTCAGTTACCCTTCCTAAAAAATAAGCTTATTTAAGTACAATGTCAGCCATATTGGATTTTAACCGGAAGTGGGGTTTCTGAAGACATCTAATCTATTTAATTTATCCAAAAGTAGTAAAAAACAAAGGTCTGTACCAAATATTTTGATAGTAGCATGACAATAACACATTTTTATACGCTAGCCTTCGATATTGGGCTGATTTAAGTATGACGTCCGCCATTTTGGATTTTACCGGAAGTGAGACCTTTTTTTCAAATGCCTCCCTATCTGAAATAAAATAGTAATAGTTGAGGAAGGTCTATGTCAAATTTCATGCTTGTAACAGGATGTGCACAATTCGTCTGAAATATGCTTGTAGCCGCCGGACTATAAGTACCCATTCTCTAAAGAGACAAACAGCAATAAGATTTAATTGATCAGACAGCAGTCTCGAGACACATTATCTCCCATGACTAACCCTAGAAAGACTGAAAGACTGCCACACAATCAACAGCCTTTGCACCAGATGACATATTGTCATAAGGTTTGGGAAGACTTGGCAATGGTCAATAAGCATGATTTTGTAGCAGAAGTTATTTATACTCATAAAAATAACATGCCGCCGTCTATAATATGCTAGTCAAATGCAGATGCAAGACATGAAACTGCATTCCGAACACGATCCTGATTCCATACTTGGCATTGCTAGAAAATTTAACCTAGGTCCTACATATGTAACAAACTTATGTGTACACAAACAAGAAGGTTGTAAAAGCGCACAAGACCTTAACAGACAAAATGATTTCCTCGTCAAATGGGAACCTCGTCATTCCCAATGTGAGGCGTCTAGCTCGTAAGCCAAGTCAACGGCATAGACCAAAAAGTGCAGCTGCAAGAACAATGCCGCGGTTTGCCAAATCATTATACTAGACTGTTACATAGTACATGTATATAAGTAAAACAAGAGTGCACACGCTGAAATGTCTCGCCTTCTTTACTAATCATTGATATTATGTTGATAGGCCTAAGTATAAAGCTTTATTACAACTGTCACATAAACTTAACATTAATCAAGATAACTAAACAAAGACCAGTGAACCTTGAAAATGAGGTCAAGGTCAGATGAACCATGCCAGGCAGACATGTACAGCTAACAATGCTTCTATACAACATATATAGTTGACCTATTACTTATAGTTGAAGAAAAATAGACCAAAACACAAAAACTTAATACTGTGCAATGAACCGTGAAAATGAGGTCACGGTCAAATAAAACCTGCGTGACTGACATAAAGATCATAAAGTATTTCCATACACCAAATATAGTTGACATATGGCATATAGTATTAGATAAAAGACCAAAACTCAAAAACTTAACTTTGACCACTGAACCATGAAAATGAGGTCAAGGTCACATGACATCTGCCCGCTAGACATGTACACCTTACAATCATTCCATACAACAAATATAGTAGACCTGTTGCATTTAGTATGAGAAAAACACACCAAAACACAAAAACTTAACTATAACCACTGAACCATGAAAAGGAGGTCAAGGTCAGATGACACCTGCCAGTTGGATGTGTACACCTTACAGTCCTTCCATATACCAAATATACAAGCCCTATTGCTTATAGTATCTGAGATATGGACTTCGGGCGAAGGAGATAAACAATAAAGTAAACGACTGTGCAGTACTCCCTGTAATGTTAATCTTAGTCAAATTTGTTGTTTTCTGTATAATTGATGTTAACCGCGTATCCTTTTATTTGAACACATAAACACATATCACAAACACCATTTTAACTTTCAATTTAAATATCAGTATTTAGATCAGTATACGAAATTACTTCTTCCCTTTTTGTCTGTGTGATACATGTCAGAATATTCTTGAATTGTTTTTTTTTTTGCCCTTTGCAGCAAAGCAAAACAGTAAATAGGAATTTGTCCAGCTCCTTGTATTTAGTTAATTCAGACACATCATTTCAAACTGAGTATATGGCTGCAGCATAAATGATATATACAAGTGTCGTTCCTTTCTTGGTTTTTGTTTTCTCGGCTTAACAAACTCCTCATTCAAGAACTGCTTGATATTTTGGCCACGAATTCAATTGATTGATCGATTGATTGATTGTTGGTTGCTTAACGTCCAGTGGCAAATATTTCATGCATATTCAGGACGAGAACACGTTCACAATAAATACAATAGGTATGTTGATACAATAGAGACCGTTTGGGATGATGGTCGGGGAAATTTGGACTGCCACTGGAAAATAAAAGTATATTGGATAGGAACAGAAATTTTGCCTTGCAACAGGCCACCACGGGCCCCTCAAAAGAGTTGTGGCAAGGGTTCTTAACGTGCAAAGAGCGTGACACACTCTTTACACGAGGCATCGGATTTAACGTCCCCCTTCTGACCGAACGTGACTGCAATCTTGATACATCCCGCACAGCCAAACGGACGTCCCACTTTGGCAAGCGTTTTACTGCCGGTCGGGAGTAGACCAAATGACCATATTTCTATACCCCAGTCACCCTTGGGGGTTGTATTCAAGAACTGCTTGATATTTGGCCACAGCCAAAGCAGATTATTCCGCATTCCACACGATCTGGAAGAACAAGCCTACCTAAAACATGTGGCATAACCAATCTCCAAGGCATTTGACACAATTGTATGTTAATTTGTAATCATTTCCGCTAACACAAGCTGCATAGTTTTATTGTTTGGTTCTGGATTTTTCAAACTACTTTCCCAGTAGCATCTAAATAAAACACCAAAGGTCCATTTTTTTTTTACTTTTCATTCATCGTTTTTGTTCCTCTGTGTAGCAAATTATGCTAAAAGGATCTGCCCCAACAAATTTGACATACCCTTGTACTTTTTTTGCTGTGTTTCTATCTTCCTCTTCTGTTGTTTGTTATAAACACTCTTCATGAATAACCTGCGAAAACATCAACTGCAGAATTATATTCTTCATAGTCAGAATTACTGTTAGGTGGCAGTACTGGTTCACCTCTTTCAAGCTCATCATCCGCCTGATAAACTGTCTTCTTAGTACTTTCTCCAAAATCGCTAACATCTTGCTTGTTTATTGTTTTGTTTTTTTGGTTTGGGCAGTTTTATGACGAGTGAATCACTGCCATGTTCAGTTTCAGTGATTGATAGCTTTAAAAAGTTTAACATGGTTTAAAACTTAACTGAACATTAGTTTAATATCACCAAACAGATATTTCTCTGGAAGGAATACGGATTTAGCAGAACATAGAATCTCATCTGGATTCATTGGGTTTTCAATGAGATTATGAGCCATCAGGCCATTTTTCACACCGTCTTTATATTATATTTGACTCGACAAGTTTTTCGAATATTTGCAAATTATTAAAACGGTCTAGCTTTGAATCAGAAAAAAACAGATATAAAATTACTGTTTAAAAATCTATCAACATCTTTTATTAAACATCTTCAATTTAAAAATAAACTTGGTTAATATCATTCGCAACACATTTTAAACTGTTAACACTTAATTACAAATCCCTATACTGTATTCGAGTGGTGGAAAAAAAGTAATATCACAAAAATACTTGATTTGGACTTGATAGAGAAAGTGGATCTGCCATTATGAGCAAAGCGATGTGTTACTTGCTTTAAAACGTGACTTCAAATTTTCTGATGACATAAAACATAAATTGGGTACGATTGGCAGACCACCAATTTTTTTCATCCATATTCTGTAAATCTGAGCGTATGATTTAAGAAGTCTTTGTGAGATATCATCGTCAACTTTACGTTTAGCTCCTGTTAATAGGAGGATATGGCGTTTAATATGTTGTTCATCAGCTTCATGATTGTGGCTTTATGATAATAGATGCTTTCTCGTCTGTCCTTAATCTAGTTTTGTAGTCTTTTGTCTGTAAATATATTGTAAAATTGTGTGTATAATGAATTCTTTTTCTTCGTTAATGTTTAGTTTATTGAATAAATGCACATTATACCCCAATGGGGTTAAAGGCATATATAAATCAACACAATACATCATACAAAAATAACAACAAAAGAACAAAACATTATATGCATACAAGTATCTATCATGCAGTTGTTGAGTCCTCCCTCCTCAGTGACCATAACTTTTTAACAAATGAAGCCGTATACTGCATAATTGACGGACACGAAAAACATAAAACTGATTTACCATATTATCTATATCAG
The DNA here is from genome assembly GCF_963676685.1 of Mytilus edulis. Taxonomy (NCBI): domain Eukaryota; kingdom Metazoa; phylum Mollusca; class Bivalvia; order Mytilida; family Mytilidae; genus Mytilus; species Mytilus edulis. The sequence goes on from NC_092354.1 coordinate 26,614,270, forward strand.
AATATATATTTCTAACTTTCTGCAAAAACTGAAGTCTCAAATCTTTATTTTTAATACATGTAAATAAAAAATGTTCTTCATCATCTATTTTATTTGGACATCAATGTTGAAATAAAAGTTCTTCCCTTTTAATTTTTTTGTATCTACCCCTTTCAATTTCCAAAATATGGTCACTTACTCTTAATTTAGTATTTTTTTTCCTTTTTTCAAAGTCATTCTTTTGAAGTAAATCAGGCTCTTTTTTATTAATAGTCTTTAATTTATTTCAAAATATCAGGGGTTGAAGTCATAAAACTTTGCTCAGTGCTCGGATCACAAAAATCATGCTCGAAACATGAAATCCAGCATTTTGATTGGTTGATTCTTGAGGCTGAGTACAAAAATCGTGCTTGAAAGTTTTATGACCGCAAGGCCAGATGTTGATAAAATTGATCATCGAGATGGAAGCAGTTATAGACCTTCAACAATGAAAAAACTACATCTCATTTTTTGTGTTACCAATGTAAATAATTTTGTGCATTTAATTTAATTGTTTCGCTCAAATGTCTTGCGCCCGTTTATTGGCCCTACATCTTAGAAAACATCTTGATTAGATGACTGATTTAAGTTAACCTCAAATACAATTATCAATACATATAATAAATTTGTCTTGATCAAATGACCGATTTAAGGTAACATCAAATACAATAATCAATACATATAATAAATTTGTCTTCATCAAATGACCGATTTTAGGTAACATCAAATGTCAATACATATTATAAAATTATCTTCATCGATTGACCGATTGACCAATGAAGGTTACACCAAATACAAGTATAAAAAATGTCAAATTTACAGTAAAATGCATGAAAAAAAATCAATATACTAAAGAAAGGTTTACTGTAACATTATGTACAATTATTATACAATTACTGAAAAATATTACAATTTTATAATGAAGGTTTCGTTGGTTCAAGTTGACTTAAAATATAATTGTCAATACATCTTAAAAAACATCTTGATGATATTACCGATTTAAGTTAACATCAAATACAATTATCAATACATATAATAAATGTGCCTTGATCAAATGACCGATTTATGATAACATCAAATACAACTGTCAAAAAAATGTCAAATTTACAGTAAAATGCATGGAAATGATCAATATACCAAAAACAGGTTTGCTGTTACATTATGTGTGACTATATTACAATTACTGAAAAATATTACAATTTTATTAAAAAAAAGTTTCGTTGGTTCAAGTTGACTTCGAATACAATTGTCAATATATCTTGGACAACATTTTGATCATATGACCGATTAAAGGTAACATCAAATACAATTATCAATACATATAATAAATTTGTCTTGATCAAATGACCGATTTTAGGTAACATCAAATGTCAATACATATTGTAAAATTATTTTGATCAATTTACCGATGAAGGTTACATCAAATACAATTATAAAAAAATGTCAAATTTACAGTAAAATGCATGAAAATGATCAATATACCAAAAAAAGGTTTACTGTAACATTATGTACAATTATTATACAATTACTGAAAAATATTACAATTTTATAATGAAGGTTTCGTTGGTTCAAGTTGACTTTAAATATAATCGTCAATACATCTTATAAAACATCTAGATCATATGACCGATTAAAGGTAACATCAAATACAATTATCAATACATATAATAAATTTGTCTTGATCAAATGACCGATTTTAGGTAACATCAAATGTCAATACATATTGTAAAATTATCTTGATCAATTTACCGATGAAGGTTACATCAAATACAATTATAAAACAAATGTCAAATTTACAGTAAAATGCATGAAAATGATCAATATACCAAAAAAAGGTTTACTGTTACATTATGTACAATTATTATACAATTACTGAAAAATATTAGAATTTTATAATGAAGGTTTCGTTGGTTCAAGTTGACTTTAAATATAATCGTCAATACATCTTAGAAAACATCTAGATCATATGACCGATTTAAGGTTACATCAAATACAATTATCAATACATATAATAAATGTGTCTTGATCAATAGACCGATTTAAGTTAACATCATACATGTATACAATTATCAAAAAAAATGTCAAATTTACAGTAAAATGCACGAAAATGATCAATATACCAAAAAAAGGTTTACTGTTATATTATGTACAATTATTATACAATTACTGAAAAATATTAGAATTTTATAATGAAGGTTTCGTTGGTTCAAGTTGACTTTAAATATAATCGTCAATACATCTTAGAAAACATCTAGATCATATGACCGATTTAAGGTTACATCAAATACAATTATCAATACATATAATAAATGTGTCTTGATCAATAGACCGATTTAAGTTAACATCATACATGTATACAATTATCAAAAAAAATGTCAAATTTACAGTAAAATGCATGAAAATGATCAATATACCAAAAAAAGGTTTACTGTTACATTTTATGTACAATTATTATACAATTATTGAAAAATATTAGAATTTTATAATGAAGGTTTCGTTGGTTCAAGTTGACTTTAAATATAATCGTCAATACATCTTAGAAAACATCTAGATCATATGACCGATTTAAGGTTACATCAAATACAATTATCAATACATATAATAGATTTGTCTTGATCAAATGACCGATTTTAGGTTACATCAAATGTCAATACATATAAAATTATCTTGATCAATTGACCGATGAAGGTTACATCAAATACAATTATAAAAAGATGTCAAATTTACAGTAAAATGCATGAAAATGATCAATATACCAAAAACAGGTTTGCTGTTACATTATGTATAATTATTACACAATTACTAAAAAAATATTTCAATTTTATAATAAAGGTTTCGTTGGTTCAAGTTGACTTCAAATACAATTTTCAATACACCTTAGAAAACATCTTGATTAGATGACTGATTTAAGTTAACCTCAAATACAATTATCAATACATATAATAAATTTGTCTTGATCAAATGACCGATTTTAGGTAACATCAAATGTCAATACATATTATAAAATTATCTTCATTGATTGACCGATTGACCGATGAAGGTTACATCAAATACAATTATAAAAAAAATGTCAAATTTACAGTAAAATGCATGAAAAAAATCAATATACTAAAAAAAGGTTTACTGTAACATTATGTACTATTATTATACAATTACTGAAAAATATTACAATTTTATAATAAAGGTTTCGTTGGTTCAAGTTGACTTCAAATACAATTTTCAATACATCTTAGAAAACATCTTGATTAGATGACTGATTTAAGTTAACATCAAATACAATTATCAATACATATAATAAATTTGTCTTGATCAAATGACCGATTTAAGGTAACATCAAATGTCAATACATATTATAAAATTATCTTCATCGATTGACCGATTGACCGATGAAGGTTACATCAAATACAATTATAAAAAAAATGTCACATTTACAGTAAAATGCATGAAAAAAATCATTATACTAAAAAGAAGGTTTACTGTTACATTATGTACAATTATACAATTACTGCAAAATATTACAATTTTATAATGAAGGTTTCGTTGGTTCAAGTGGACTTCAAATACAATTGTCAATACATCTTCGAAATTATCTTGATCATATGACCGATTAAAGGTAACATCAAATACAATTATCAATACATATAATAATTTGCCTTGATCAAATGACCGATTTAAGGTAACATCAAATACAATTATCAATACATATAATAAATTTGTCTTGATCAAATGACCGATTTTAGTTAACATCAAATGTCAATAAATATTATAAAATTATCTTCATCGATTGACCGATTGACCGATGAAGGTTACATCAAATACAATTATAAAAAAAATGTCAAATTTACAGTAAAATGCATGAAAAAAATCAATATACTAAAGAAAGGTTTACTGTAACATTATGTACAATTATTATACAATTACTGAAAAATATTAGAATTTTATAATGAAGGTTTCGTTGGTTCAAGTTGACTTTAAATATAATCGTCAATACATCTTAGAAAACATCTAGATCATATGACCGATTTAAGGTTACATCAAATACAATTATCAATACATATAATAAATGTGTCTTGATCAATTGATCGATTTAAGTTAACATCATACATGTATACAATTATCAAAAAAAATGTCAAATTTACAGTAAAATGCACGAAAATTATCAATATACCAAAAAAGGTTTACTGTTATATTATGTACAATTATTATACAATTACTGAAAAATATTAGAATTTTATAATAAAGGTTTCGTTGGTTCAAGTTGACTTTAAATATAATCGTCAATACATCTTAGAAAACATCTAGATCATATGACCGATTAAAGGTAACATCAAATACAATTATCAATACATATAATAAATTTGTCTTGATCAAATGACCGATTTTAGGTAACATCAAATGTCAATACATATTATAAAATTATCTTGATCAATTGACCGATGAAGGTTACATCAAATACAATTATAAAAAGATGTCAAATTTACAGTAAAATGCATGAAAATGATCAATATACCAAAAAAAGGTTTACTGTTACATTATGTACAATTAGTATACAATTACTGAAAAATATTAGAATTTTATAATGAAGGTTTCGTTGGTTCAAGTTGACTTTAAATATAATCGTCAATACATCTTAGAACACATCTAGATCATATGACCGATTAAAGGTAACATCAAATACAATTATCAATACATATAATAAATTTGTCTTGATCAAATGACCGATTTTAGGTAACATCAAATGTCAATACATATTATAAAATTATCTTCATTGATTGACCGATTGACCGATGAAGGTTACATCAAATACAATTATAAAAAAAATGTCAAATTTACAGTAAAATGCATGAAAAAAATCAATATACTAAAAAAAGGTTTACTGTAACATTATGTACTATTATTATACAATTACTGAAAAATATTACAATTTTATAATAAAGGTTTCGTTGGTTCAAGTTGACTTCAAATACAATTTTCAATACATCTTAGAAAACATCTTGATTAGATGACTGATTTAAGTTAACATCAAATACAATTATCAATACATATAATAAATTTGTCTTGATCAAATGACCGATTTAAGGTAACATCAAATGTCAATACATATTATAAAATTATCTTCATCGATTGACCGATTGACCGATGAAGGTTACATCAAATACAATTATAAAAAAAATGTCACATTTACAGTAAAATGCATGAAAAAAATCATTATACTAAAAAGAAGGTTTACTGTTACATTATGTACAATTATACAATTACTGCAAAATATTACAATTTTATAATGAAGGTTTCGTTGGTTCAAGTGGACTTCAAATACAATTGTCAATACATCTTCGAAATTATCTTGATCATATGACCGATTAAAGGTAACATCAAATACAATTATCAATACATATAATAATTTGCCTTGATCAAATGACCGATTTAAGGTAACATCAAATACAATTATCAATACATATAATAAATTTGTCTTGATCAAATGACCGATTTTAGTTAACATCAAATGTCAATAAATATTATAAAATTATCTTCATCGATTGACCGATTGACCGATGAAGGTTACATCAAATACAATTATAAAAAAAATGTCAAATTTACAGTAAAATGCATGAAAAAAATCAATATACTAAAGAAAGGTTTACTGTAACATTATGTACAATTATTATACAATTACTGAAAAATATTAGAATTTTATAATGAAGGTTTCGTTGGTTCAAGTTGACTTTAAATATAATCGTCAATACATCTTAGAAAACATCTAGATCATATGACCGATTTAAGGTTACATCAAATACAATTATCAATACATATAATAAATGTGTCTTGATCAATAGACCGATTTAAGTTAACATCATACATGTATACAATTATCAAAAAAAATGTCAAATTTACAGTAAAATGCATGAAAATGATCAATATACCAAAAAAAGGTTTACTGTTACATTTTATGTACAATTATTATACAATTATTGAAAAATATTAGAATTTTATAATGAAGGTTTCGTTGGTTCAAGTTGACTTTAAATATAATCGTCAATACATCTTAGAAAACATCTAGATCATATGACCGATTTAAGGTTACATCAAATACAATTATTAATACATATAATAGATTTGTCTTGATCAAATGACCGATTTTAGGTAACATCAAATGTCAATACATATAAAATTATCTTGATCAATTGACCGATGAAGGTTACATCAAATACAATTATAAAAAGATGTCAAATTTACAGTAAAATGCATGAAAATGATCAATATACCAAAAACAGGTTTGCTGTTACATTATGTATAATTATTACACAATTACTAAAAAAATATTTCAATTTTATAATAAAGGTTTCGTTGGTTCAAGTTGACTTCAAATACAATTTTCAATACACCTTAGAAAACATCTTGATTAGATGACTGATTTAAGTTAACCTCAAATACAATTATCAATACATATAATAAATTTGTCTTGATCAAATGACCGATTTTAGGTAACATCAAATGTCAATACATATTATAAAATTATCTTCATTGATTGACCGATTGACCGATGAAGGTTACATCAAATACAATTATAAAAAAAATGTCAAATTTACAGTAAAATGCATGAAAAAAATCAATATACTAAAAAAAGGTTTACTGTAACATTATGTACTATTATTATACAATTACTGAAAAATATTACAATTTTATAATAAAGGTTTCGTTGGTTCAAGTTGACTTCAAATACAATTTTCAATACATCTTAGAAAACATCTTGATTAGATGACTGATTTAAGTTAACATCAAATACAATTATCAATACATATAATAAATTTGTCTTGATCAAATGACCGATTTAAGGTAACATCAAATGTCAATACATATTATAAAATTATCTTCATCGATTGACCGATTGACCGATGAAGGTTACATCAAATACAATTATAAAAAAAATGTCACATTTACAGTAAAATGCATGAAAAAAATCATTATACTAAAAAGAAGGTTTACTGTTACATTATGTACAATTATACAATTACTGCAAAATATTACAATTTTATAATGAAGGTTTCGTTGGTTCAAGTGGACTTCAAATACAATTGTCAATACATCTTCGAAATTATCTTGATCATATGACCGATTAAAGGTAACATCAACTACAATTATCAATACATATAATAATTTGCCTTGATCAAATGACCGATTTAAGGTAACATCAAATACAATTATCAATACATATAATAAATTTGTCTTGATCAAATGACCGATTTTAGTTAACATCAAATGTCAATAAATATTATAAAATTATCTTCATCGATTGACCGATTGACCGATGAAGGTTACATCAAATACAATTATAAAAAAAATGTCAAATTTACAGTAAAATGCATGAAAAAAATCAATATACTAAAAAAAGGTTTACTGTAACATTATGTACTATTATTATACAATTACTGAAAAATATTACAATTTTATAATAAAGGTTTCGTTGGTTCAAGTTGACTTCAAATACAATTTTCAATACATCTTAGAAAACATCTTGATTAGATGACTGATTTAAGTTAACATCAAATACAATTATCAATACATATAATAAATTTGTCTTGATCAAATGACCGATTTAAGGTAACATCAAATGTCAATACATATTATAAAATTATCTTCATCGATTGACCGATTGACCGATGAAGGTTACATCAAATACAATTATAAAAAAAATGTCACATTTACAGTAAAATGCATGAAAAAAATCATTATACTAAAAAGAAGGTTTACTGTTACATTATGTACAATTATACAATTACTGCAAAATATTACAATTTTATAATGAAGGTTTCGTTGGTTCAAGTGGACTTCAAATACAATTGTCAATACATCTTCGAAATTATCTTGATCATATGACCGATTAAAGGTAACATCAAATACAATTATCAATACATATAATAATTTGCCTTGATCAAATGACCGATTTAAGGTAACATCAAATACAATTATCAATACATATAATAAATTTGTCTTGATCAAATGACCGATTTTAGTTAACATCAAATGTCAATAAATATTATAAAATTATCTTCATCGATTGACCGATTGACCGATGAAGGTTACATCAAATACAATTATAAAAAAAATGTCAAATTTACAGTAAAATGCATGAAAAAAATCAATATACTAAAGAAAGGTTTACTGTAACATTATGTACAATTATTATACAATTACTGAAAAATATTAGAATTTTATAATGAAGGTTTCGTTGGTTCAAGTTGACTTTAAATATAATCGTCAATACATCTTAGAAAACATCTAGATCATATGACCGATTTAAGGTTACATCAAATACAATTATCAATACATATAATAAATGTGTCTTGATCAATAGACCGATTTAAGTTAACATCATACATGTATACAATTATCAAAAAAAATGTCAAATTTACAGTAAAATGCATGAAAATGATCAATATACCAAAAAAAGGTTTACTGTTACATTTTATGTACAATTATTATACAATTATTGAAAAATATTAGAATTTTATAATGAAGGTTTCGTTGGTTCAAGTTGACTTTAAATATAATCGTCAATACATCTTAGAAAACATCTAGATCATATGACCGATTTAAGGTTACATCAAATACAATTATCAATACATATAATAGATTTGTCTTGATCAAATGACCGATTTTAGGTAACATCAAATGTCAATACATATAAAATTATCTTGATCAATTGACCGATGAAGGTTACATCAAATACAATTATAAAAAGATGTCAAATTTACAGTAAAATGCATGAAAATGATCAATATACCAAAAACAGGTTTGCTGTTACATTATGTATAATTATTACACAATTACTAAAAAAATATTTCAATTTTATAATAAAGGTTTCGTTGGTTCAAGTTGACTTCAAATACAATTTTCAATACACCTTAGAAAACATCTTGATTAGATGACTGATTTAAGTTAACCTCAAATACAATTATCAATACATATAATAAATTTGTCTTGATCAAATGACCGATTTTAGGTAACATCAAATGTCAATACATATTATAAAATTATCTTCATTGATTGACCGATTGACCGATGAAGGTTACATCAAATACAATTATAAAAAAAATGTCAAATTTACAGTAAAATGCATGAAAAAAATCAATATACTAAAAAAAGGTTTACTGTAACATTATGTACTATTATTATACAATTACTGAAAAATATTACAATTTTATAATAAAGGTTTCGTTGGTTCAAGTTGACTTCAAATACAATTTTCAATACATCTTAGAAAACATCTTCATTAGATGACTGATTTAAGTTAACATCAAATACAATTATCAATACATATAATAAATTTGTCTTGATCAAATGACCGATTTAAGGTAACATCAAATGTCAATACATATTATAAAATTATCTTCATCGATTGACCGATTGACCGATGAAGGTTACATCAAATACAATTATAAAAAAAATGTCACATTTACAGTAAAATGCATGAAAAAAATCATTATACTAAAAAGAAGGTTTACTGTTACATTATGTACAATTATACAATTACTGCAAAATATTACAATTTTATAATGAAGGTTTCGTTGGTTCAAGTGGACTTCAAATACAATTGTCAATACATCTTCGAAATTATCTTGATCATATGACCGATTAAAGGTAACATCAAATACAATTATCAATACATATAATAATTTGCCTTGATCAAATGACCGATTTAAGGTAACATCAAATACAATTATCAATACATATAATAAATTTGTCTTGATCAAATGACCGATTTTAGTTAACATCAAATGTCAATAAATATTATAAAATTATCTTCATCGATTGACCGATTGACCGATGAAGGTTACATCAAATACAATTATAAAAAAAATGTCAAATTTACAGTAAAATGCATGAAAAAAATCAATATACTAAAGAAAGGTTTACTGTAACATTATGTACAATTATTATACAATTACTGAAAAATATTAGAATTTTATAATGAAGGTTTCGTTGGTTCAAGTTGACTTTAAATATAATCGTCAATACATCTTAGAAAACATCTAGATCATATGACCAATTTAAGGTTACATCAAATACAATTATCAATACATATAATAAATGTGTCTTGATCAATTGATCGATTTAAGTTAACATCATACATGTATACAATTATCAAAAAAAATGTCAAATTTACAGTAAAATGCACGAAAATTATCAATATACCAAAAAAGGTTTACTGTTATATTATGTACAATTATTATACAATTACTGAAAAATATTAGAATTTTATAATAAAGGTTTCGTTGGTTCAAGTTGACTTTAAATATAATCGTCAATACATCTTAGAAAACATCTAGATCATATGACCGATTAAAGGTAACATCAAATACAATTATCAATACATATAATAAATTTGTCTTGATCAAATGACCGATTTTAGGTAACATCAAATGTCAATACATATTATAAAATTATCTTGATCAATTGACCGATGAAGGTTACATCAAATACAATTATAAAAAGATGTCAAATTTACAGTAAAATGCATGAAAATGATCAATATACCAAAAAAAGGTTTACTGTTACATTATGTACAATTAGTATACAATTACTGAAAAATATTAGAATTTTATAATGAAGGTTTCGTTGGTTCAAGTTGACTTTAAATATAATCGTCAATACATCTTAGAACACATCTAGATCATATGACCGATTAAAGGTAACATCAAATACAATTATCAATACATATAATAAATTTGTCTTGATCAAATGACCGATTTTAGGTAACATCAAATGTCAATACATATTGTAACATTATCTTGATCAATTTACCGATGAAGGTTACATCAAATACAATTATAAAACAAATGTCAAATTTACAGTAAAATGCATGAAAATGATCAATGTACCAAAAAAAGGTTTACTGTTACATTATGTACAATTATTATACAATTACTAAAAAATATTAGAATTTTATAATGAAGGTTTCGTTGGTTCAAGTTGACTTTAAATATAATCGTCAATGCATCTTAGAAAACATCTAGATCACATGACCGATTTAAGGTTTCATCAAATACAATTATCACTACATATAATAAATGTGTCTTGATCAATAGACCGATTTAAGTTAACATCATACATGTATACAATTATAAAAAGATGTCAAATTTACAGAAAAATGCACGATAATGATCAATATACCAAAAACAGGTTTGCTGTTACATTATGTATAATTATTACACAATTACTAAAAAAATATTTCAATTTTATAATAAAGGTTTCGTTGGTTCAAGTTGACTTCAAATACAATTTTCAATACATCTTAGAAAACATCTTGATTAGATGACTGATTTAAGTTAACCTCAAATACAATTATCAATACATATAATAAATTTGTCTTGATCAAATGACCGATTTTAGGTAACATCAAATGTCAATACATATTATAAAATTATCTTCATCGATTGACCGATTGACCGATGAAGGTTACATCAAATACAATTATAAAAAAAATGTCAAATTTACAGTAAAATGCATGAAAAAAATCATTATACTAAAAAAAAGGTTAACTGTTACATTATGTACAATTATTATACAATTACTGAAAAATATTACAATTTTATAATGAAGGTTTCGTTGGTTCAAGTTGACATAAAATATAATTGTCAATATATCTTAAAAAACATCTTGATGATATGACCGATTTAAGTTAACATCAAATACAATTATCAATACATATAATAAATGTGCCTTGATCAAATGACCGATTTATGATAACATCAAATACAACTGTAAAAAAAATGTCAAATTTACAGTAAAATGCATGGAAATGATCAATATACCAAAACAGGTTTGCTGTTACATTATGTGTGACTATATTACAATTACTGAAGAATATTACAATTTTATTAAAAAAAGTTTCGTTGGTTCAAGTTGACTTCGAATACAATTGTCAATATATCTTAGACAACATTTTGATCATATGACCGATTAAAGGTAACATCAAATACAATTATCAATACATATAATAAATTTGTCTTGATCAAATGACCGATTTTAGGTAACATCAAATGTCAATACATATTGTAAAATTATTTTGATCAATTTACCGATGAAGGTTACATCAAATACAATTATAAAAAAATGTCAAATTTACAGTAAAATGCACGAAAATGATCAACATACCAAAAAAAGGTTTACTGTTACATTATGTACAATTATTATACAATTACTGAAAAAAATTAGAATTTTATAATGAAGGTTTCGTTGGTTCAAGTTGACTTTAAATATAATCGTCAATACATCTTAGAAAACATCTAGATCATATGACCGATTTAAGGTTACATCAAATACAATTATCAATACATATAATAAATGTATCTTGATCAATTGACCGATTTAAGTTAACATCATACATGTATACAATTATAAAAAAAATGTCAAATTTACAGTAAAATGCATGAAAATGATCAATATACCAAAAAAAGGTTTACTGTTACATTATGTACAATTATTATACAATTACTGAAAAATATTACATTTTTATAATAAAGGTTTCGTTGGTTCAAGTTGACTTCAAATACAATTGTCAATACATCTTAGAAAACATCTTGATCATATGACCGATGAAAGGTTACATCACATACAATTATCAATACATATAACAAATTTGTCTTGATCAAATGAACGATTTAAGGTAACATCAAATACAATTATCAATACATATAATAAATTTGTCTTAATCAAATGACCGATTTTAGGTAACATCAAATGTCAATACACATTATCAAATTATCTTGATCAATTGACCAATGAAGGTTACATCAAATACAATTATGAAAAAAATGTCAAATTTACAGCAAAATGCATGAAAATGACTAATATACCAAAAACAGGTTTGCTGCTACATTGTGTACAATTATTAAATAATTACTGAAAAACATTACATTTTTATATTAAAGGTTTCGTTGGTTCAAATCGACCTCAGATACAATTGTCTATACATCTAGAAAACATCTGGATCATATGACCGATTAAAGGTGACATCAAATACAATTATCAATAAATATAATAAATTTGTCTTGATCAAATGACCGATTAAAGGTAACATCAAATACAATTATCAATAAATATAATAAATTTGTCTTGATCAAATGACCGATTTAAGGTGACATCAAATGTCAATGCATATTATCAAATTATCTTGATCAATTGACCGATGAAGGTTACATCAAATACAATTATGAGAAAAGAAAATGTTAAATTTACAGTAAAATGCATGAAAATCACCAATATACAAAAAACAGGTTTGCTGTTACATTATGTACAATTATTATACAATTACTGAAAAATATTACATTTTTATAATAAAGGTTTCGTTGGTTCAAGTTGACTTCAAATACAATTGTCAATACATCTTAGAAAACATCTTGATCATATGACAGATAAAAGGTAACATCATTTACAATTATCAATACATATAATAAATTTGTCTTGATCAAATGACCGATTTAAGGTAACATGAAATGTCAATACATATTATCAAATTATCTTGATCAATTGACCGATGAAAGTTACATCAAATACAATTATGAAAAAAATGATGTCAAATTTACAGTAAAATGCATGAAAATCACCAATATACCAAAAACAGGTTTGCTGTTACATTATGTACAATTATTATACAATTACTGAAAAATATTACATTTTTATAATAAAGGTTTCGTTGGTTCAAGTTGACTTCAAATACAATTGTCAATACATCTTAGAAAACATCTTGATCATATGACCGATAAAAGGTAACATCATATACAATTATCAATACATATAACAAATTTGTCTTGATCAAATGAACGATTTAAGGTAACATCAAATACATATATCAATACATATAATAAGTTTGTCTTGATCAAATGACCGATTTTAGGTAACATCAAATGTCAATACATATTATCAAATTATGTTGATCAATTGACCAATGAAGGTTACATCAAATACAATTATGATAAAAAATGTCAAATTTACAGCAAAATGCATGAAAATGACCAATATACCAAAAACAGGTTTGCTGCTTCATTGTGTACAATTATTAAACAATTACTGAAAAATATTACATTTTTATATTAAAGGTTTCGTTGGTTCAAATCGACTTCTGATACAATTCTCTATACATCTTAGAAAACATCTGGATCATATGACCGATTAAAAGTAACATCAAATACAATTATCAATATATATAATAAATTTGTCTTGATCAATTGACCGATTAAAGTTAACATTCTAAACAATTATCCAAAAAAATGTCAAATTTACAGTAAAATGCATGAAAATGATCAATATACCAAAAACAGGTTATGTATAATTAGTATACAATTACTAAAAAATATTACAATTTTATAATAAAGGTTTCGTTGGTTCAAGTTGACTTCAAATACAATTGTCAATACATCTTAGAAAACATCTTGATCATTTGACCGATTTAAGGTAACATCAAATACAATTATCAATACATATAATAAATTTGTCTTGATCAATTGACCGATTTAAGTTAACATCATAAACAATTATCCAAAAAAATGTCAAATTTACAGTTAAATGCATGAAAATGATCAATATACCAAAAACAGGTTTGCTGTTACACTATGTACTATTATTATACAATTACTGAAAAATATTACATTTTTATAATAAAGGTTTCGTTGGTTCAAGTTGACTTCAAATACAATTGTCAATACACTTCAGAAAACATCTTGATCATATGACCGATTAAAGGTAACATCAAATACAATTATCAATACATATAATAAATTTGTCTTGATCAAATGACCGATTTTAGGTAACATCAAATGTCAAAACATATAAAATTATCTTGATCAATTGACCGCTGAAGGTTACATCAAATACAATTATATAAAAATGTCAAATTTACATTAAAATAAATGAAAATGATCAATATACCAAAAAAAGGTCTATTGTTACATTATGTTTAATTATTATACAATTCCTAAAACATATTACAATTTTATAATAAAGGTTTCGTTGGTTCAAGTTGACATCAAATGCAATTATCAAAACATGTAATACATTTGTCTTGATCAAATGACCGATTTTAGGTAACATCAAATACAATTATCAATACATATAATAAATTTGTCTTTTTCAATTGACAGATTTAAGTTAACATCAAAAACAACTATCCAAAAAAATGTCAAATTTACAGTAAAATGCATATAATAAATTTGTCTTGATCAAATGACCGATTTAAGTTAACATCATAAACAATTATCCAAAAAAATGTCAAATTTACAGTAAAATGCATGAAAATGATCAATATACCAAAAACAGGTTTGAACAGCGGTATACTACTGTTGCCTTTATTTGCTGTTACACTATGTACAATTGTTATACAATTACTGAAAAATATTAAATTTTTGTAATAAAGGTTTCGTTGGTTCAAGTTGACTTCAAATGCAATTATCAATACATGTAATAAATTTGTCTTGATCATATGACCGATTAAAGGTAACATCAAATACAATTATCGATACATATAATAAATTTGTCTTGATCAAATGACCGATTTTACAAATGTCAAAACATATTATAAAATTATCTTGATCAATTGACCGCTGAAGGTTACATCAAATACAATTATAAAAAAATGTCAAATTTACACTAAAATGTATGAAAATGATCAAAATACCAAAAAAAGGTCTACGTCACATTATGTATAATTATTATACAATTACTAAAACATATTAAATTTTATAATAAAGGTTTCGTTGGTTCAAGTTGACATCAAATGCAATTATCAATACATGTAATAAATTTGTCTTGATCAAATGACCGATTTAAGGTAACATGAATTACAAATATCAATACATATAATACATTTGTCTTGATCAAATAACCGATTTTAGGTAACATCAAATGTCAATACATATTATGAAATTATCTTGGTCAATTGACCAATGAAGGTTACATCAAATACAATTATAGAAAAATGCCAAATTTATAGTAAAATGCATGAAAATGATCAATATACCAAAAAAAACGGGTTTGCTGTTAAATTATGTATATTTATTATACAATTACTGAAAAATATTACAATTTTATAATAAAGGTTTCGTTGGTTCAAAATTGACTTCAAATATAATTGTCAATACATCTTAGAAAACATCCTTATCATATGACCAATTTAAGTTAACATCAAATACAATTATCAATAAATGTAATAAATTTGTCTTGATCAAATGACCGATTTAAGGTAACATCAATTACAAATATCAATACATATAATACATTTGTCTTGATTAAATGATCGATTTAAGGTAACATCAATTACAATTATCAATACATATAATACATTTGTCTTGATCAAATGACCGATTTAAGGTTACATCAAAAATACAATTATCAATACATATAATAAATTTGTCTTGATCAAATGACCGATTTTAGGTAACGTCAAATGTCAATACATATTATAAAATTATCTTGATCAATATACCGATGAAGGTTACACTAAATACCGTTAATAAAAAAATGTCAAATTTACAGTAAAATGCACGAAAATGATCAGTATACCAAAAACAGGTTTGCTGTTACATTATGTATAATTATTATACAATTACTAAAAAATATTACAATTTTATAATAAAGCTTTCGTTGGTTCAAGTTGACTTCAAATACAATTGTCAATACATCTTAGAAAACATCTTGATTATATGACCGATTTAAGGTAATATCAAATACAATTATCAATACAAATATTACATTTGTCATGATCTATTGACCGATTTAAGTTAACATCATATACAATTATCCAAAAAAATGTCAAATTTACAGTAAAATGCATATAATAAATTTGTGTGTCTTGATCAAATGACCGATTTAAGTTAATATCATAAAAAAATGTCAAATTTACAGTAAAATGCATGAAAATGATCAATATACCAAAAAAAGGTCTTTTGTCACATTATGTATAATAATAATACCATTACTAAAACATATTACAATTTGATAATAAAGGTTACGTTGGTTCAAGTTGACATCTAATGCAATTATCAATACATGTAATAAATTTGTCTTGATCAAATGACCGATTTAAGGTAACATCAAATACAATTATCAATACATATAATAGATTTGTCTTTTTCAATTGACAGATTTAAGCTAACACCAAAAACAACTATCCAAAAAAAGGTCAAATTTACAGTAAAATGCATGAAAATGATCAATAGACCAAAAACAGGTTTGCTGTTACATTATGTACAATTATTATACAATTACTGAAAAATATTACAATTTTATAATAAAGGTTTCGTTGGTTCAAGTTGACTTCAAATATAATTGTCAATACATCTTAGAATACATCTTGATCATTTGACGGATTTAAGTTAACATCAAATACAATTATCAATAAATGTAATAAATTTGTCTTGGTCAAATGACCGATTTAAGGTAACATCAATTACAAATATCAATACATATAATAAATTTGTCTTGATCAAATAACCGATTTCATGTAACATCAAATGTCAATACATATTATGAAATTATCTTGATCAATTGACCAATGAAGGTTACATCAAATACAATTATAAAAAAATGTCAAATTTATAGTAAAATGCATGAAAATGATCAATATATCAAAAAAACAGGTTTGCTGTTAAATAATGTATAATTATTATACAATTATTAAAAAAATATTACAATTTTATAATAAAGCTTTCGTTGGTTCAAGTTGACTTCAAATACAATTGTCAATACATCTTAGAAAACATCTTGATCATTCGACCGATTTAAGGTAACATCAAATACAATTATCAATACAAATATTACATTTGTCATGATCTATTGACCGATTTAAGTTAACATCATATACAATTATCCCAAAAAATGTCAAATTTACAGTATAATGCATATAATAAATTTGTCTTGATCAAATGACCGATTTAAGTTAACATCATAAAAAAATGTCAAATTTACAGTAAAATGCATGAAAATGATCAATATACCAAAAACAGGTTTGCTATTACACTATGTACAATTATTATACAATTACTGAAAAATATCACATTTTTATAATAAAGGTTTCGTTGGTTCAAGTTGACTTCAAATGCAATTATCAATACATGTAATAAATTTGTCTTGATCATATGACCGATTAAAGGTAACATCAAATACAATTATCAATACATATAATAAATTTGTCTTGATCAAATGACCGATTTTTGATAACATAAAATGTCAAAAAATATTATAAAATTATCTTGATCAATTGACCGCTGAAGGTTACATCAATTACAATTATAAAAAAATGTCAAATTTACACTAAAATGTATGAAAATGATCAATATACCAAAAAAAAGGTCTATTGTCACATTATGTATAATTATTATACAATTACTAAAACATTTTACAATTTTATAAAAAAGGTTTCGTTGATTCAAGTTGACTTCAAATGCAATTATCAATACATGTAATAAATTTGTCTTGATCAAATGACCGATTTAAGGTAACATCAAATACAATTATCAATACATATAATAAATTTGTCTTTTTCAATTGACAGATTTAAGTTAACATCAATTACAACTATCCAAAAAAGGTCAAATTTACAGTTTCGTTGATAAATAAACATCTTAGAAAACATCTGGATCATATGACCGATTAAAGGTAACATCAAATACAATTATCAATACATATAATAAATTTGTCTTGATCAAATGACCGATTTAAGGTAACATGAAATGTCAATACATATCAAATTATCTTGATCAATTGACCGATGAAGGTTACATCAAATACAATTATGAGAAAAAAAAATGTCAAATTTACAGTAAAATGCATGAAAATCAGCAATATACCAAAAACAGGTTTGTTGTTACATTATGTACAATTATTGTACAATTACTGAAAAATATTACATTTTTATAATAAAGGTTTCGTTGGTTCAAGTTGACTTCAAATACAATTGTCAATACATCTTAGAAAACATCTTGATCATATGACCGATGAAAGGTTACATCATATACAATTATCAATACATATAACAAATTTGTCTTGATCAAATGAACGATTTAAGGTAACATCAAATACAATTATCAATACATATAATAAATTTGTCTTAATCAAATGACCGATTTTAGGTAACATCAAATGTCAATACACATTATCAAATTATCTTGATCAATTGACCAATGAAGGTTACATCAAATACAATTATGACAAAAATGTCAAATTTACAGCAAAATGCATGAAAATGACTAATATACCAAAAACAGGTTTGCTGCTACATTGTGTACAATTATTAAATAATTACTGAAAAACATTACATTTTTATATTAAAGGTTTCGTTGGTTCAAATCGACCTCAGATACAATTGTCTATACATCTAGAAAACATCTGGATCATATGACCGATTAAAGGTAACATCAAATACAATTATCAATAAATATAATAAATTTGTCTTGATCAAATGACCGATTAAAGGTAACATCAAATACAATTATCAATAAATATAATAAATTTGTCTTGATCAAATGACCGATTAAAGGTAACATCAAATACAATTATCAATAAATATAATAAATTTGTCTTGATCAAATGACCGATTTAAGGTAACATCAAATGTCAATGCATATTATCAAATTATCTTGATCAATTGACCGATGAAGGTTACATCAAATACAATTATGAGAAAAGAAAATGTTAAATTTACAGTAAAATGCATGAAAATCACCAATATACAAAAAACAGGTTTGCTGTTACATTATGTACAATTATTATACAATTACTGAAAAATATTACATTTTTATAATAAAGGTTTCGTTGGTTCAAGTTGACTTCAAATACAATTGTCAATACATCTTAGAAAACATCTTGATCATATGACAGATAAAAGGTAACATCATTTACAATTATCAATACATATAATAAATTTGTCTTGATCAAATGACCGATTTAAGGTAACATGAAATGTCAATACATATTATCAAATTATCTTGATCAATTGACCGATGAAAGTTACATCAAATACAATTATGAAAAAAATGATGTCAAATTTACAGTAAAATGCATGAAAATCACCAATATACCAAAAACAGGTTTGCTGTTACATTATGTACAATTATTATACAATTACTGAAAAATATTACATTTTTATAATAAAGGTTTCGTTGGTTCAAGTTGACTTCAAATACAATTGTCAATACATCTTAGAAAACATCTTGATTATATGACCGATAAAAGGTAACATCATATACAATTATCAATACATATAACAAATTTGTCTTGATCAAATGACCGATTTAAGGTAACATCAAATACAATTATCAATACATATAATAAGTTTGTCTTGATCAAATGACCGATTTTAGGTAACATCAAATGTCAATACATATTATCAAATTATGTTGATCAATTGACCAATGAAGGTTACATCAAATACAATTATGATAAAAAATGTCAAATTTACAGCAAAATGCAGGAAAATGACCAATATACCAAAACAGGTTTGCTGCTTCATTGTGTACAATTATTAAACAATTACTGAAAAATATTACATTTTTATATTAAAGGTTTCGTTGGTTCAAATCGACTTCTGATACAATTCTCTATACATCTTAGAAAACATCTGGATCATATGACCGATTAAAAGTAACATCAAATACAATTATCAATATATATAATAAATTTGTCTTGATCAATTGACCGATTAAAGTTAACATTCTAAACAATTATCCAAAAAAATGTCAAATTTACAGTAAAATGCATGAAAATGATCAATATACCAAAAAAAGGTTATGTATAATTAGTATACAATTACTAAAAAATATTACAATTTTATAATAAAGGTTTCGTTGGTTCAAGTTGACTTCAAATACAATTGTCAATACATCTTAGAAAACATCTTGATCATTTGACCGATTTAAGGTAACATCAAATACAATTATCAATACATACTATAAATTTGTCTCGATCAATTGACCGATTTAAGTTAACACCATATACAATTATCCCAAAAAATGTCAAATTTACAGTTAAATGCATGAAAATGATCAATATACCAAAAACAGGTTTGCTGTTTCATTATGTACAATTATTATACAATTACTGAAAAATATTACATTTTTATAATAAAGGTTTCGTTGGTTCAAGTTGACATCAAATACAATTATCAATACATGTAATAAAATCTTGATCAAATGACCGATTTAAGGTAACATCAAATACAATTATCAATACATATAATAAATTAGTCTTTTTCAATTGACAGATTTAAGTTAACATCAAAAACAACTATCCAAAAAAAGGTCAAATTTACAGTAAAATGCATGAGAATGATCAATAGACCAAAAACAGGTTTGCTGTTACATTATATACCATTATTATACAATTACTGAAAAATATTACAATTTTATAATGAAGGTTCCGTTGGTTCAAGTTGACTTCAAATATAATTGTCAATACATCTTAGAAAACATCTTGATCATATGACCGATTTAAGTTAACATCGAATACAACTATCTATACATGTAATAAATTTGTCTTGATCAAATGACCGATTTAAGGTAACATCAGAAATGCAATTATCAATACATATAATAAATTTGTCTTGATCAAAAAACCGATTTTAGGTAAATTAAAATGTCAATACATATTATAAAATTATCTTGATCAATTGACCGATGAAGGTTACATCAAATACAATTATAAAAAAATGTCAAATTTACAGTAAAATGCACGAAAATTATCAATATACCAAAAACAGGTTTGCTGTTACATTATGTCTACTTATTATACAATTACTAAAAAATATTACAATTTTATAATAAAGGTTTCGTTGGTTCAAGTTGACTTTTAATACAATTGTCAATACATCTTAGAAAACATCTTGATCATATGACCGATTTAAGGTAACATCAAATACACTTATCAATACAAATAATACATTTGTCCTGATCAATTGACCGAATAAAGTTAACATCATACACAATTATCCAAAAAAATGTCAAATTTACAGTAAAATGCATGAAAATGATCAATATACCAAAAACGGGTTTTTTGTTACATTATGTACAATTATTACACAATTATTGAAAATATTACATTTTTATAATAAAGGTTTCGTTGGTTCAAGTTGACGTCAAATACAATTGTCAATACATCTTAGAAAACATCTTGATCAAATGACCAATTAAAGGTAACATCACATACAATTATCAATACATATAATAAATTTGTCTTGATCAAATGACCGATTTAAGGTAACATCACATGTCAATACATATTATCAAATTAACCTGATCAATTGACCGATGAAGGTTACATCAAATACAATTATGAAAAAAAATGTCAAATTTACAGTAAAATGCATGAAAATGATCAATATACCAAAAACAGGTTTGCTGTTACATTATGTATAATTAGTATACAAATACTAAAAAATATTACAATTTTATAATAAAGGTTTCGTTGGTTCAAGTTGACTTCAAATACAATTGTCAATACATCTTAGAAAACATCTTGGTCATATAACCATTTAAAAATAACATCATATACAATTATCAATAAATATAATAAATTTGTCTTGATCAAATGACCGATTAAAGGTAACATCAAATACAATTATCAATAAATATAATAAATTTGTCTTGATCAAATGACCGATTAAAGGTAACATCAAATACAATTATCAATAAATATAATAAATTTGTCTTGATCAAATGACCGATTTAAGGTAACATCAAATGTCAATGCATATTATCAAATTATCTTGATCAATTGACCGATGAAGGTTACATCAAATACAATTATAAGAAAAGAAAATGTCAAATTTACAGTAAAATGCATGAAAATCACCAATATACAAAAAACAGGTTTGCTGTTACATTATGTACAATTATTATACAATTACTGAAAAATATTACATTTTTATAATAGAGGTTTCGTTGGTTCAAGTTAACTTCAAATACAATGGTCAATACATCTTAGAAAACATCTTGATCATATGACCGATAAAAGGTAACATCATATACAATTATCAATATATATAACAAATTTGTCTTGATCAAATGAACGATTTAAGGTAACATCAAATACAATTATCAATACATATATTTGTCTTGATCAAATGACCGATTTTGGGTAACAATGAAGGTTACATCAAATACAATTATGAAAAAAATGTCAAATTTACAGTAAAATGGATGAAAATGACCAATATACCAAAAACAGGTTTGCTGCTACATTGTGTACAATTATTAAACAATTACTGAAAAATATTACATTTTTATTTTAAAGGTTCCGTTGGTTCAAGTCGACTTCAAATACAATTGTCAATACATCTAAGAAAACATATTGATCATATGACCGATTAAAGGTAGTAACATCAAATACAATTATCAATACATGAAATAAATTTGTCTTGATCAAATGACAGATTAAAGTTAACATTCTAATCAATTATCAAAGAAAATGTCAAATTTACAGTAAAATGCATGAAAATGATCAATATACCAAAAACAGGTTTGCTGTTACATTATGTATAATTAGTATACAATTACTAAAAATTATTACAATTTTATAATAAAGGTTTCGTTGGTTCATGTTGACTTCAAGTATTTTTTTATACAATTGTCAATACATCATAGAAAACATCTTGATCATATGACTATAAAAAATGATGTCAAATTTACAGTAAATTGCATGAAAATGATCAATATACCAAAAACAGGTTTGCTATAACATTATGTATAAATAGTATACAATTACTAAAAAATATTACAATTTTATAATTAAGATTTTGTTGGTTCAAGTTGACTTCAAATACAATTGTCAATACATCCTAGAAAACATCTAGATCATATGACCGATTAAAGGTAACATCATATACTATTATCAATAAATATAATAAATTTGTCTTCATCAAATGACCGATTTCAGGTAACATCAAATACAATTATCAATAAATATAATAAATTTGTCTTGATCAAATGACCGATTTAAGGTAACATCAAATGTCAATACATATTATCAAATTATTTTAATCAATTGACCGATGACGGTTAAATCAAATATAATTATGAGAAAAAAATGTCAAATTTACAGTAAAATGCATGAAAATCACCAATATACCAAAAACAGGTTTACTGTTACATTATGTATAAATAGTATACAATTACTAAAAAATATTACAATTTTATAATAAAGGTTTCGTTGGTTCAAGTTGACATCAAATGCAATTATCAATACATGTAATAAATTTGTCTTGATCAAATGACCGATTTAAGGTAACATCAAATGTCAATACATATTATCAAATTATCTTGATCAATTGTCCGATGAAGGTTACATCCAATAAAATTTTGAAAAAAATGTCAAATTTACAGTAAAATGCATGACAATGACCATTATACCAAAACAAGTTTGCTGTTACATTATGTACAATTATTATACAACTACTGAAAAATATTACATTTTTAAAGTAAAGGTTTCGTTGGTCCAAGTCGACTTCAAATACAATTGTCTATACATCTTAGAAAACATATTGATCATATGACCGATTAAAGGTAGTACCATCAAATACAATTATCAATACATGAAATAAATTTGTCTTGATCAAATGACAGATTAAAGTTAACATTCTAATCAATTATCAAAGAAAATGTCAAATTTACAGTAAAATGCATGAAAATGATCAATATACCAAAAACAGGTTTGCTGTTACATTATGTATAATTAGTATACAATTACTAAAAATTATTACAATTTTATAATAAAGGTTTCGTTGGTTCATGTTGACTTCAAGTATTTTTTTATACAATTGTCAATACATCATAGAAAACATCTTGATCATATGACTAATTTAAGGTAACATCAAATACAATTATCAATACATATAATAAATTTGTCTTGATCAAATGACCGATTTCAGGTAACATCAAATACAATTATCAATACATATAATAGTTTGTCTTGACCAAATGACCGATTTTAGGTAACATCAAATGTCAATACTTATTATAAAATTATCTTGATCAATTGACCGATGAAGGTTACATTAAATACAGTTATAAAAAAAATGTCTAATTTACGGTAAAATGCACGAAAATGATCAATATACCAAAAACACGTTTGCTGTTACATTATGTATAATTATTATACAATTACTAAAAATTATTACAATTTTATAATAAAGGTTTCGTTGGTTCAAGTTGACTTCAAGTATTTTTTTTTATACAATTATCAATACATCTTAGAAAACATCTTGATCATATGACCGATTAAAGGTAATATCAAATACACTTATCAATACATATAATAAAATTATCTTGATAAATTGACCGATAAAGGTTACATCAAAAACAATTATAAAAAAATGTGAACTGAACAGTAAAATGCACGAACATGATCAATATACCAAAAACAGGTTTGCTGTTACATTATGTATAATTATTATAAAATTACTAAAAAATGTTACAATTTTATAAACAAGGTTTCGTTTGTTCAAGTTGACTTCAAATACAATTGTCAATACATCTTAGAAAACATCTTGATCATATGACCGTTTTAAGATAACATCAAATACAATTATCAAAACATATAATAAATTTGTCTTGATCAACTGACCGATTTAAGTTAACATCATAAACAATTATCCAAAAAAATGTCAAATTTACAGTAAAATGCATGAAAATGATCAATATACCAAAAACAGGTTTGCTGTTACATTATGAAAAATTATTATACAATTACTGAAAAAATTACATTTTTATAATAAAAGTTTCGTTGGTTCAAGTTGTATTCAAATACAATTGTCAATACATCTTAGAAAACATCCTTATCATATGACCGATTAAAGGTAACATCAAATACAATTATCAATACATATAATATATTTGTCTTAATCAAATGACCGATTTAAGGTAACATCAAATACAATTATTACTAAATATAAATTTATCTTGATCTAATGACCCATTTTAGGTAACATCAAATGTCAATACATATTATGAAAATATCTTGATCAATTGACCGATGAAGGTTACAGTACTTGCAACCTTAGGCGTTACTATTTCAGCGATCAATCAGCGGTCATCGATCAGTCACCGATCAGTCAAGTTCGCGTCAAACTGACGTCAGCAATCCGTCAGACTTATAGTAAAAGTAATTGACTGATCGTACTGATCGGACGGATAGTACCGATCGACCTTGATGACGGATTGAACTTTAATACGTCACATGATGAACTAATACAAATTACGGAATCTTAGTTTCGTTTAATTTAATTAAAATGGCTACTCGTGAAAATCGAACGTTCAATGATACATTTTATTTATTAATTATTTAGCAAAGTTTTATGAATTGAAATGAAAAGAAATGTACAGATAAAACCTAAATTAAAATATCATCATTAAAGAATGGTCTTTTTCGTTTTATTTAGGTTATATATTTTCAAACCCGGCGAGTGTCTACATCGCGAAATTGATTTTATTATTTTCCGAACATACTCGGGAAAAACAAAATGAAAGGATCAGTTATTGAAAAATGTAGTCTATTTTTTCAATATTTAAAGTTTTTGTATCCTTATCATCATAAAATTCTTTAAAAAAACAAACTTATCATAATCATGGACTTTCTATATTCTCGTCACAATCGAAGCCTTTAAAATAACTAATTACAAAAATAAATGCTGTTTTTTTAACAAGAAATATGAATAATTTTAAACAATGCAAACAACATTACATTTTTTTTTATAGTCTTTTTTACCTTAATAAAAAAATAACTACTCCTAAACAATAAAAAGTACAAAAATCCAATGGTGGTAAACATAAATATATTCCTTAAAAAGAAAGAAATAATTTTAGGCAGATTTATTCTTGAATAATTCACATTTTCTACAAAAAACATATGAAAATCATTTATAACAACTGATTGCAATTGAAATTATAATATTTTCCAATATGAGAAGAAATATTTGCATTTTTGGCAACGCGTACAAAAAAATAATATCTTTTTCCTTAGAGTAAACATAATTTATGAAGAACAACCAATCCTGATGAACAAAAAGTAATGAAATCATATGGCGGTTAATAATTTATATCATGATAAAGCAATAACTGCATTCTTATTCCACAAAAATAAAAGTTTAAGTATTTCAAGTCTCATTATATCTCAATTCTAATCAGCAGACTTGTCTCAAGATGGTAAAATAACTGATTTCAAATAAAATAGTATCATTTTTAATAAAAAGAAGAATAATTTTGGTTATTTTAAACAATGCGAATAAAATTTTAGTATGATTTCTTGGACATTCTTTTAATTTTATGAAAAGGAACTATTCTACACTATAAAAAGTACAAAAATCCAATGGCGGTCAATAAT
This sequence comes from Mytilus edulis, assembly GCF_963676685.1. Lineage (NCBI taxonomy): Eukaryota > Metazoa > Mollusca > Bivalvia > Mytilida > Mytilidae > Mytilus > Mytilus edulis. The sequence goes on from NC_092354.1 coordinate 26,641,651, forward strand.
TTTCAGTAAAATGAAGAAATATTTGCATTTTAGGCAACGCATACAAAAATTTAGTATCTTTTTCCTTAAAGTAAGCATATTTTATGAAGAACAGCCAATCTGGATGTACAAAAAGTACTCAAATCATATGCCAGTTAATAATGTCTATCAAAATAAATCAATATCTGCATTCTTATTCCACAAAAATAAAAGTTTAAGTATTTTAATTCTCATTATATCTCAATTCTGATTAGAAGACTTGTCTCAAGATGGTAAAAATAACTGATTTTAAATTAAATAGTATCATTTTTAATAAAAAGAAGAATAATTTTGGTTATTTGAAACAATGCGAATAAAACTTCAGTATGACTTCTCTGACATTTTTTTAATTTTATGAAAAAAACTATTCTAAACTATAAAAAGTACAAAAATTTAATGGCGGTCAATAATTTTCAGTAAAATGAAGAAATATTTGCATTTAAGGCAACGCGTACAAAAATTTAATATCATTTTCCTTAAAGTAAGCATATTTAATGAAGAACAGCTAATCTTGATGTACAAAAAGTACTGAAATCAAATGATGGTTAATAATTTGTATCAAAATAAATCAATAACTGCACTCTTATTCCACAAAAATAAAAGTTTAAGTATTTTGATTCTCATTATATCTCAATTCTGATTAGAAGACTCATCTCAAAATGGTAAAAATAACTGATTTCAAATTAAATAGTATCATTTTTGATAAAAAGAAGAATAATTTTGGTTATTTTAAACAATGCGAACAAAATTTAAGTATGATTTTTCTGATATTCTTTTAATTTTATGAAAAAAAACTATTCTAAACTATAAAAAGTACAGAAATTTAATGGCGGTCAATAATTTTCAGTAAAATGAAGAAATATTTGCATTTTAGGCTACGCGTACAAAAATTTAGCATCTTTTTCCTTAAAGTAAGCATATTTAATGAAGAACAGCCAATCTTTATGTACAAAAAGTACTCAAATCATATGACAGTAAATAACGTGTATCAAAATAAATCAATTACTGCATTCTTATTCCACAAAAATAAAAGTTTAAGTATTTTAATTCTCATTATATCTCAATTCTGATTAGAAGACTTGTCTCAAGATGGTAAAAATAACTGATTTTAAATTAAATAGTATCATTTTTGATAAAAAGAAGAATAATTTTGGTTATTTAAAACAATGTGAACAAAATTTTAGTATGATTTTTCTGATGTTCTTTTAATTTTATGAAAAAAAACTATTCTAAACTATAAAAAGTACAAAAATTTAATGGCGGTCAATAATTTTCAGTAAAATGAAGAAATATTTGCATTTTAGGCAACGCGTATAAAAATTTAGTATCTTTTTCCTTAAAGTAAGCATATTTTATGAAGAACAGCCAATCTTGATGTACAAAGAGTACTCTAATCATATGACGGTTAATAATTTGTATCAAAATAAATCAATAACTGCATTCTTATTCCACAAAAATAAAAGTTTAAGTATTTTAATTCTCATTATATCTCAATTCTGATTTGAAGACTTGTCTCAAGATGGTAAAATAACTGATTTCAAATTAAATAGTATCATTTTTAATAAAAAGAAGAATAATTTTGGTTATTTGAAACAATGCGAATAAAACTTTAGTATGACTTCTCTGACATTTTTTTAATTTTATGAAAAAAAACTATTCTAAACTATAAAAAGTACAAAAATTTAATGGCGGTCAATAATTTTCAGTAAAATGAAGAAATATTTGCATTTTAGGCAACGCGTACAAAAATTTAGTATCTTTTTCCTTAAAGTAAGCATATTTTATGAAGAACAGCCAATCTTGATGTACAAAAAGTACTCAAATCATATGACGGTTAATAATATGTATCAAAATAAATCAATAACTGCATTCTTATTCCACAAAAATAAAAGTTTAAGTATTTTAATTCTCATTATATCTCAATTCTGATTAGAAGACTTGTCTCAAGATGGTAAAAATAACTGATTTAAAATAAAAAAGTATCATTTTTGATAAAAAGAAGAATAATTTTGGTTATTCTAAACAATGCGAAAAAAATTTAATATTATTTCTTTGACATTCTTTTAATTTCACGAAAAAACAACCTATTCGAAACTATAAAAAGTTCAAAAATCCAATGGCGGTCAATAATAACCATTTTCGTAGGAATAAGTTGATGTTAACAGAGTCATATAATACAATTATGTATTATATGTCTCTGATGTTAACAATATATAATACAAAACTAGTAATCAACACAAACAATTTAACGCTCTAAGCATATTATTCTGTTATACTATTTTCACTTTTTTATTGCAACTAATTTTATTACAAATTAACGTGTAAATTAAGGTGTCTTCGTAGAGGTCCGCGTTCATCGTTTGTAAACACTGTCGAGTTCAGTTTACATAAGAATTTTAAATATATACGTATCCGTCCGATCCGTGCATAAATTTAATTGACTGATCGATCGGTGACAGTTGTCAGGGTAACTCTCACATAGGTTATTTGACTTATTTGACGGATCCTATGGGTCACCGATCACCGATCACTCATCGATCAGTCAAACATCCGTCACCGATCATTCACCGATCAGTCAAGTTCAAGTCAAACAGTAACGCCTAAGGTTGCAAGTACTGTACATCAACTACAATTCTGAAAAAAATGTCAAATTTACAGTAAAATGCATGAAAATGATCTATATACCAAAAAAAGGTTTACTGTTACATTATGTACAATTATTAAACAATTACTAAAAAATATTACAATTTTAAAATAAAGATTTCGTTAGTTCAAGTTGACTTCAAATACAATTGTCAATACATCTTAGAAAACATCTTGAACATATGATCGATTTAAGGTAACATCAAATACAATTAACAATACATATAATAAATTTGTCATAATCAAATGACCGATTTTAGGTAACATCAAATGTCAATACATATTATAAAATTGCCTTGAATAATTGACCGATGTAAGGTTACATCAAATACAATTATCAAAAAAATGTCAAATTGACAGTAACATGTATGAAATGATCAATATACCTAAAAATGACGTCACAGATCATATAAGAACTAAATACTGATATTACATTAAACGAAAATGCATATTGCAATACTTATTAATAGCAATTAACTGTAATATAAATATATGTCCAGTTTGTTATGAATCCAACTTCAAACGTAAATAATCGTACAAAATTAAATATAATTAATAAGTGCGGTGATTAGTTTTTCTATCCGTAACACCTTAATACAATAAAAAGAGGTCAACACATTTGACAAAATCCGATGAGAATTACAAATATAACATTAAACATTTAAACTTAACTACATGAATTTGGGATAAATAAGTACAGAAACACGTCTTATAGTAATGCGAATTCACATTCAGCAAAACAGTCACAATCGGGAATAAGTCACGTTTTGTAATTAAAAGATTGGACGACATAATGACAAACCACAATCTACCATGTGGTAAAAATGTTTTAGCTAGTTTGGTTAAAGTCACATCGTATGGATCCACCGATTCGTGATGGTGTCCTTAAAATTTACGGAGTGTCATGCAAAAAGGGCATTTTCTTTCTTGTAGTACTTTTAGAATAAGTCAATAGAATATATAGTTATCAAAGGTACCAGGATTATAATTTAGTTCGCCAGACGCGCCTTTCGTCTACACAAGACTCATCAGTGACGCTCATATACAAATATGTTTAAAGCCAAACTAGTACAAAGTTAAAGAGCATTGAGGATCCAATATTCCCAAAAGTTGTGACAAATACAGCTAAGGTAATCTATGCCTGGGATAAGACAATCCTTAGTTTTTCGAAAAATTCAAAGTTTAATAAACAGAAAATTTATAAAAATATAAGTTTTGTGAATAGGAAATTTATTAAAACGACCATATTATTGATATGCATGTCAAGACCGCAGTGTTAACTACTGGGATGGTGATACCCTCAGGGACGAAAACTGAAATTTTGACACAAGGTTTATGACTACAAAAGGAAGGTTGGGATCGATTTTGCGAGTTTTGGTCCCAACAGTTTAGAAATTAGGGGCCAAAAAAGGGTCCAAATAAGCATTATTCTTGGTTTTATATTATTTATATTACGCTGGTCATAAGCATAATTAGTTATTGCACGACGGGATCGTAAACTCGCAAAACCGAGTATACTCGATTTTCAAAGTGTGCCTTGACCGGTTAACTGTACACCAATATCGCTTTCATGATTATATATGAATAGTTTATATGATCTAATTACTTACGTTTTTTGCATTGTTTGTCGTTTTTATCTGAAAACCAATTTTTTTTAAAAATTTACGCTACATTTTTAAAACCGAAACACGTAATAATAAAAGCAGTGAAACCAATATCGTTATTTATTGACGGAGGCCACAGCCTCTACAGAAAGGCAGATCACGGCTTAATATATAGTATAAGCAAAGCTTTATGCGTAATTTATTTACAAATACATGTATATGTATTTGATCTGTATGGTTTATATGACCATGATCAAGGAAGTCTTAATTTTATATATAAGTTTGCAATGGTGTAATGGTACAAGGTGTATGGTGCAACAGTGTATGGTGTAATGGTGTACCTTTATGATGTTAGGGGGAAGTTTACAAAAGGAATGTAATGGGTACATTAAAATATGTTAAACATTAGAAAACCAGATTATGGATACATTTCTTCATATTATTTGTCCATAGGTGTTTTGTCTTGTTTGAATAAATATAATCAAGAGAGACAATTTCCGGTATACTTTCTTGCATTTTTTTTAGGGTATGGTGCCAGATATAATGGTAGAAAAGCTTAAAAGTACTGGTTGACAACGACATAGTATATTCACAGGTTGTAGGTGATGACGACTCAACTGGTTTTGACAGGGCAAAAGTATTAATGCCAAATTACACAATGGTCAAAATCAGTGACAAAAACCATTTAAAACACAATGTAATAAAAAAAGTAAATGATTTTAAGTCAAAGCATAGAGAGTTGTCAGGGATGGTTGCAGAATCAATAGTACAGAATGTGTTATATGTATTGGAACAGAATATTGGTAATCCTGAAGTAATTGAAAAGGTTTCCATGCCACAGTCAACCATATGTATGGTGACAAGAAATACTACACTGAAAATTGGTGTGGATATTTGAAAACAAACAAAACCACTAAAACCTTCCTAATGGAAAAGATTTATCTTCCGCATCACTTAAATCAGACTTAGCAAAGCTATTTATAAAGCAAATGGTAGCACAGTCGGACAAATTATCCAAATAAGGGTCTTCACAGGCAAATGAGAGCGTCAAAAATATAATAGCTTCAAAAGCTCGAAAAACTAAACATTTTCCTCATCTTCCAGCCTTAACTACAGAGTCGATACATTCAAGAAAATAAACTGTGAATCTGTGGAAGTGTGAGCCATAGCATCTACCTTTTGTTAGTTTTTAAGGGTTGATGATGACATATTTGATCAAAATGGCAAAGAGAAAGCATTGGTTATATAATCTTAAAACCTGCTACGGTGTCCTTTCATTTGAACGACTATAACAAATAATGATTTCTACAAGGCTGTTGCAGATTGTCAGAATGTCAGCATCAACAAGACCATTTTTCGTAATTCATATTAGTGAAGTGAGCTAGCTAGGTGGTACATGTATTGTCAAAATTGGGACATGGCAGGTGGTCTCTGTATTCCATGAAGTGTCTCTGTAAGAAGTGTTTTCAGTTCAGGTTTTTTTAAGTTGTAAATATCAAGGTTTCTGTAATCTAGCTCATCAGTAAGGGTTTCCTTTGTTAAATTTACAAAGGGGTTGATGTTGTTCTGCATGTCGAAAGTTTTCCAGAGAGTACCAGCTTTAAAAAGATCAAGACGTTGCTGTAAAGATTGAGTTTTCTGGATAAAAGCCGCTTCAAAATTTGAGTGGTTCACTGCAGCTAAGCCACAGATACATCGGTTATTGCCTCCCCTTTGCTGTCCACACTCAAATTGTCGGGCAGGATTGTCCCCAGTGAAAATCATAACTATGTCACTAACCTTTAAACCATCGGGTGCAATTGATGGAGTGCTTAGATCTTTAAGGTCCTCCACCCTTGTAGTACTGTATGACATCTGGTCAGAATCGGTACTCTTTGACTGACCAAATATGTAGAGCTTTGGCTTTTCAACAATGCTTTGTACATCAAAAGCTTTTTGATCCGGGTATTTTTCATCGAACAAACAGGAAACCATTACTGTAAATTCAGAAATTATTGCGTGCATTTATTATTGCGATTTTGTCATTTTAGACTTGAATGCGATTTTAATTTTTACCATTATCAAAAAGTATGGCCTACTTTAGATGCCAGAATGGTCGTGCCCTAATTTCAAATGACGATGGATGATGTTGGCAGACGCCCTGAAAAAAAACCCATTTCAGACTGTTCGCTTGTCAGCTTCTTACATAACTGTTGTAGGGGAAATTTTCTGCCATAAACTGTCACAATCTTTTCTAGCAATTCACCAGTGGTTGTTATATTATTTGATTTAAAGACTTTAGGAGCAACTGCAACACCTATATCCAAGTCGCCAGTCTGTAATAGTTCCCTTACTTCTTAAGTTGTTTGGCTGGTCTTGGTGTTGATAGACGTTTACATAATATATGTGTTTAGCCCTACGAACTCGCCTGAAGTAATCCCTGCCGCTTTTTCTTTTTGTATCATTAAATTTGTTAACTTCAACTCCTTCAGATTTTGCAAATAGGTGTAAAACCTGACCTCCATTGAGTGGAAATTTATGATAAGAGTTTTTGACCTCATATTTTCTTGATTATTCGGTCCAGTTTATGTTTGATTTACAGAAAGTGATTTGATTTCATTAATATAATTTCTTCTTGTCGAATTCATAATTGTTTATCTTTCCTTTACTTTTTCTGTTTTTGTTTTGGTCTCTTCTCTGAATCTTTTAGCTAGGTTTTGTTTTGCTTTGGACTTACTATTAAAAAAAGTTCCCAATCTTTCTCTTTCATATTCACTATATGATTTTGATGATGCTAGAAAGTTTTAAATTTTATTATCTGCATTTAGTAGGTTAGACATTTCTTCTTTTTGTTTTGATAGGTAAGATTTTATTTCTTTATCTTTTTCTCCTGAAGTCAACATTGGTGTTAGTTTATAATTTTTGCAAATTACGTCTGTAAAATTAGTTCCAGTTTTCTTTTCTATGTACGGGACAATTGTGTTCACTACTTTAATCATTTTGCCATCATTGTTAGTTTTTTGAAGTGTTGCAAACTGTTGTAAGTTGAGTGCATAATTGGTCGATATCATTTGTTGTTTGTGGTGCACTGGCAGCATGCAGAGACGTGTGGAAGGCATCGGATTTACAATTATTGCAATCTTGTTGCTGATGACCTTTTCTTTCAATTTCACTGAGTTTACACCAGTTTTTCAGGTTATATTGTTCAATAAAGCGAGTTTTTTCTCCTGATTTGTTACAATTTTTCCAATATTTTGTCTTTGTAAGATAAGTTTGCACCCGAGGGACTCTAGATTTGAACTTGGCTAATGGTATATACATTTTGGGGTATTTGTTCATTATAACATGATAATTGTTATATCTTTGAAATATATTTAGGTTTTTACTGTGATTAAGCACTGTTGTGTAAATTGAGTTTTCTTTGGAATTTTCAACTTGCTTATTGTTCCACCATTTCAGATTATCTGGGTCTTTGGTTGATCTAGCCAAGATCACCTTAGCATAGTTACACATATTCATGATTGCAGGTTATTTGTCAAAAGATTGTTGAAACATTGTGTCAAGTTTTAAAATATGTTGTGTCCTCCATGATGATTTCAGCTATTTTTATTTGTTTATAGAATGTTGTGCATTCTCACAGAAATAAAAATAAAACTGATCAATGGCATTCTTCGTGTATTTTATATCGTTAAACAAGAATTTAGAGGCTAGGAAACATCAATTTGACAGTATATTTTGGAGGAGGAAAAAAAACAATGTGAACCATTCAGGACTCTTATACTACAATTGTGAAACAAAAATGGTCAAAATTAAAAAATAAAAATTATAAAAAAAAACTTAAAAAAAAGCAGCATTAAAGAAGTGCAACATGAACTGACACAACATTTAAACAGAACTTTACATGAACACTTTACATTGTTTAAGGGTCTATATTGATAGATTGGTAGTCTTGTCTGTGAACGAAAAATTGTGACAAAATATTTTGCAGTTTTGTATTTATTTCAAAACCATGCAGTTTCATTCTTCTTGTGCAAATGATAAATAAAAATGTTTTGTTAAATTTTCCATACAATACATTTGATAGTAAAACTTAGAAGTTGGCAAACATCATTTGAAACAAAAAGTACCAAAGACACGATAAAAATATGGTAGTGTTGGAATCTTAATCACACTTTTTTGGAAAGAAAGCTTCAAAAGATATTGGATTTTCTTGGGTACACATCTTCTTTTATTATTGTGTATTGGCATGTTGACAACAGAAAATGGAATAGTAGAAGTAGGATATTATTATGTAGAAGTAACTCAAATGAGTAACTGAGATTATGAAGACTCCTAGTGAGATGTCAGAAAAATATTTGGTTTAATTATCAAGGAGTGTATTCAATTTCATGATGTGTTGGAAGTGAAAATAAAAAAAAAAACTGTCAGAAGGGTATATGATTCCAATACTAAATGTCAAATATCTGCTATTGCAAAGTACAAGTGAATCACTAGCTTACTATATATGGAGAGAATTTACAAGTGGACCATGCAGGGTGTTTTGATTTTCACAGCAACAGGTAGGATAAAAAGAACATATTTATAAAGGTGGGTATCTAGAATGAAAGAAAACAATGGACATTGCATGTGGATTTGGTGGAGAATTCTAAAAAGACATGTATAAATAATGGAAATCTTGATTTGTTTCAATATTTTATAAGCTAAAGAGCTTGTAAATATCAGAAATCTTTCTAAATAATATATCATAAAAGTTTAAATAATTTTTAAATATTACATCATAAAAGTTCATGTGTGGCCACTAAGCAATCTGCCAACTTTGCACCAGCATATCAAAACATTAATATAGCTTAGGGAGGGAATCGAACCCTCGTAAATGAACTTTTATGCTGTTTTTCTTAATAATTATAAAGACATACCCCCCCTTTTTTTTCTCAAATCAAGATACCCGATGAACATGTCAATATTTTTAGTCTTCATGGATGCAGGATAGCAAGGTATCCAGAATGCCCGATACCATTTGTCATAAACATTAATCTGCAAGCAAATAAATGACATATCAGCATTTATAAAAGAAAATCGTAGTTTTGAAAAACATGGCGTATTTACTTCATCAAGGGAAATAATCCAAATAGTCTTGATCAATTGAATGTTTTATTTGTGTACAAACATGGATTTTTGTGTGATTCGCGTATAAAAACGCATTGGCGCACCCCGTTAATGTTCGGTTACCTTTTTAAAACTTTGCACACCCCTTCTAATGATGATGATAATTAATAATGTAGCTGTTTCTAATTTTAAATCTTTGCGATAGGCATTGCAAATATTCAACAACTTCAATGTTTACTGCTTTTTTGGTACAACTTCAGTTTGTTTTTGTATATAATAAACGTATCTGTTCGAATTTAACGAAGAAACAGCAAGCATATGAAAGATGAGACTTAAATGAACAAACCCCAACTTTTTTTTATAAGTTTCGTGTAGGTCTTCGGGGTGCGCCAGGCTGTTTAAGATGTGGGCACAAGTACGTGTTTGCATTTGCGATAAACACGCAAAAGTACAGCCGCAAATTAAAGTTTCAATGCTGTATCGCAAGACTGTTCTTATTTTTTCATTCCATTGCTATCCATGAGTAGAAAAGGCAAAATTCAATTTCCGTCGTTTTTTTTACTAAAAATTTGACTTATTACCACACTACAGCATTAACCTACCTGCGTTATTTCGCGCTTAAAGTTCAAGTGAAGAGATTGATGTCCAGGATTGTCACGTAAAGCAGATTTGTTTTTATATAGATATATATGTCAACTTCCAAATTGTATGAGTCCCTCTGAACTGCTGAAGTACAACACGGGAAACCATCTTTCATCTTTCGTCTTTTTATTAAAACATAGGCCAATCAAAAATGAGCTTATTTCCGCTTTTTGGAAGTTTTATATAATTTTTATCGGATTCGAAGAAGAGCGGAAAAATATCCGGTTTTACCGTGATAAATAAATAAACGGAATTCAAAGCCAGAAATCGGAATTCTGCTAAAAAACGGAAGAAAATCAGGTCTGTCATAGCAACTTTTAAATCGACAAGGTTTTGTGAAAGTAAATTTTCTGCGAAATTCCTGCCAATGGCATCCAAGACATGCTCGATCGGGTTTATGTATGGAGACATGAAAGACCAAAATATAGGGTAAATGGCTTTTTCCTCTATGTACTCAGTTACAATTCTTGCTCTGTGTTGTCGTCCATGCACGAGGGTCTTGACCATGTCGACACAAAAGGAGGGGACTAACAAAATAAGGAATTACAATGTTTCTAGGCACCAATGTTTGCACCTGTCCTAAGTCAGGAATCTGATGTACAGTAGTTGTCGTTTGTTTATGTAATATATACGTGTTTCTCGTTTTGTTTATATAGATTAGACCGTTGGTTTTCCCGTTTGAATGGTTTAACACTAGTAATTTTGGGGCCCTTTATAGCTTGTTGTTCGGTGTGAGCCATGGCTCCGTGTTGAAGGCCGTACTTTAACCTATAATGGTTTAATTTTTAAATTGTTATTTGGATGGAGAGTTGTCTCATTGGCACTCACACCACATCTTCCTATATCTACCAAATCCCAGTATGTCTGTCCGTTTATGTTACCCTGCGGATCATGCCTACCCAGCTCACAACGGTTTCAGAATCAGCCACGTACTGTTTGTTATATACCAATTTAGTCATGATATCTATGAGTGTATTTACGGGGTTGTCACAGACAAAAGAATTTTTTTTATAGTCTTTTCAAAAGTTGTGGCAGCTGTATTACGTTCGTCCCAACATTTTAAACGTTGGAACAGTTGATATTTGTTCGTCTCAACTTTTTGATTCAGTCTATGTCAGCTATGTTTGTTATTTTTCCCATAATGATATCATCAGAGCTCTGTTGAACCAAGTCAGTGTAGGTTTTTTTCTACGATATACTTGGTTGGCAGTAGCAACACTTTAGGGAAAATAACAACTCGACTATCCGCCTAAATAAACTGCCACAATTACAACTTCAAAGCATTGTCGAACCAAGGCTATGGTGTTTTTACTAAACAAGAGTTTAAGAAAGGGGAGTTGGAGTAAAAAGGAAGATTGCTGGAAGTAGTTGACGATGAGTTGGACAATGGGTTCACTTTTTAATTTTTTGCATAAAAACAAGACTTTCGATTTAAAAAAAACTAAAGGCTCTAAAGAGCCTGTGTCGCTCACCTTGGTATATGTGAAACAAAGGAAGCAGACAGTTCATGACAAAATTGTGTTTTGGTGATTGTGATGTGTTTATACATCTTACTTTACAGACCATTCTTGCTGCTTACAATTATCTCTATCTATAATGAACTTGTCAAGGTAGTTTCAGTGGAAAATGTTAGTAAAAATTTACAGATTTTATGAAAATTGTTAAATAATAATAATTGTATACGCTAGACGCGCGTTTCGTCTTCATAACACCCATGAGTGACGCTCAGATCAAAATAGTTAAAAAGCCAAACAAATACAAAGTCGAAGAGTATTGAGGACCCAAAATTCCAAATAGTTGTGCCAAATACGGCTAAGGTAATCTACTCCTGGGGTAAGAAAATCCTTAGTTTTTCGAAAAATTCAAAGTTTTGTAAACAGAAAATTTATAAAAATGACCATATAATTGATATTCATGTCAACACCGAAGTGATGACTACTGGGTTGGTGATACCCTCGGGGACGAAACGTCCACCAGCAGGTTAAAAATTGATTATAAAGGACAATAACTTCTTAGGGCGTCAATTGACCATTTTGACTTACTTTTTAGTCTTAAATTGCTGTACCTTATTGCTGTTTACAGTTTATCTCTATCTATAATAATATTCAAGATAATGACCCAAAACAGCAAAATTTCCTTAAAATTACCAATTTAGGGGCAGCAACCTAACAACGAGTTGTCCGATTCATCTCAAAACTTGATGGCAGATAGATCTTGACCAAATACACAATTTAACCCCTCGTCAAATTTGTTCTAAATGCTTTGCTTTTTGAGTTATAAGCCAAAAAATGCATTTTACCCCTATTTTCTATTTTTAGCCGTAGCGGCCATCTTGGTTGGTTTGCCCGGTCACAAAACACAATTTTTAAACTAGATAGCCTAATAATGATGCTGGCTATGTTTGGTAAAATTTGGCCCAGTAGTTTCAGAGGGGAATTTTTTTGTAAAAGTTAACTAAGATTTACGAAAAATAGTTAAAAATTGACTATGTGAAAAAAAATCAAGTAATCTTCACGCATTAGCTCCTTTAAGTTGTAATTTTTGTGAGTGAAATAATTATGGTGCAGTTCTTTTATAGGTCCACATCTCCACTGATGAAGTGATATAGTGATATAGGAATTATATTTTGTCATTGAGGCATGTTAGGTAGTATTTGCATTGCACAAAAAGAGAGGATTGTTTCAGCTTTATTGTTAACATTTATTTGGGTCATTGACTAAAATTAATTTATACATGAGGGACACCTGCTACTATTTTATTGTTATCTTTTTTGCCCTGCTTTTTACAGGTTGAAAAGGCTGTTTCAGAGTGGAAAATGCACTTAATCCGATCCCGAAACCAGAATAGAGCAAGAACCAATATTCTTTCGGACATGGATGATAATGAGTGCCTTATTATTGCTGATTGGGCTATGAAATTTCTGCCACGGAGGTATAGAGAAGGACAAACTGATTGGTTTGCCAAGCGTGGCTTAACGGCATACGATACAGTTTTGATCCTGTATTTACAAGTTCATGAAAATTTGCATATAGCCTATTTTTTACCTGATTAAATAAAATATGTAATAAAAATATACCTTCATGAGCTACTTTTCGAGTAAAATGAGGTCGAAATTTTGTATATTTGCTCGAAATTCAGATTTGTGGCCGTAATTTCTTTTTCGAAAGAAAGACATAACTTTTTTGTTATAAAAGATAAAAACAAATTGTTTTTTGTTAAATAATCGGTCATTTCTGTATTTTATAAATATCTTAAAAAATGTGCAATTTTTTATTCAGAAATAACTCATATTTATCAAATGTTCATGAATTGAGGAAAAAACATAATTTTTTACCGCATGTTTATCACAATTTAAAAAAATCCTCTATTTACAGTTTTATAAAATTTTGGTCACATAATCTCCCTGTAAAATGAAACCAAATGCCGTTTTGAAAAATAGGGGTTCATGAACTCGTTTTCAAATTAAATCAGTTTGAATGATAAAAATCAGTCGAAAAATGCATCTTTTCCCGATATGTCACAGTTTGACGTCGCGAAAATAACAAATTACGTTAGCAACCACATATCCTCTCCTGTAACTGTATCGTATGCCCTTAAATTGGCATATAAGTGTTGCTTATATATGAAAGGTGAAGACAAGTACAACATATGTGCATATTTTTTATACACCTGCTTCACAGGATTCAGCTACAACATCAGCAGTGTTAGAAGATGTAACCAAAGATTTGCTTGCTGAATTACATCCTAAAGCTATCAAGTTTCATTTCTGGTCTGATAATGCTGGCTGCTACAAGAGCAGCAATGCAATACACCTAATCGCTATTTATTCCATTCCGGATAAGTTCTAAAATTACCTTTTCATCCAGTTGAAGTTATCTGGGAAACTGTTTAAACAATTCACCATGCATGATACTTTTTAATGTGACCTGTTTAAACTACTGTAAATACTTGAGACAAAGTATTTTTTTCCTTCAATTTTAATTTCGAAAAAAGTGAATCATACTATATCAAAGTTTTTGATGATCACTTTCTAAAGTTTTTTCTCCCTCAGCTCCATTCTGTTGACCTCCATTTTTCGGCCGGTGACCTAAACAGGAAGTTGTATAAATGACTGTTTTTCCCGGAATGGACTAAATAGCGATAAGGTGTATTATAACACTGCATCAGCAGTTAGGAAATGGTTTAATTTCCTATGATTTTAGTGAATCCCAGGATGGAAAAGGGCCATGTGACCGCAAATCATCACACATCAAATCATAAATAAAGCGGTATAAAAATGAAGGGAATGATGTTCTTAGTGCCACAGATTTCCTATAGATTTTGAGGTAAAACCCCGAGAATCTCACCTCCTTGAAATTTAAAGAGCCAACATGTTCGAAAATATGTTGCACATTTTTCTTTCAATCCCTACAAATTATTTTTATTGACGTCACACAGGTAGCTGAAAAATACATTTATCATACGTAGTGTGAAATATTTCAATCTTGGTACTCGAATGGCTTATATAACCCCGCCACATTATTTATGTATGTGCCTGTCCCAAGTCAGGAGCCCGTAATTCATCTTCTTACCATAGTGCTCGTCCTGAATATGCATGAAATATTTGCCACTGGACGTTAAGCAATCAATCAATCAACTTATAAGTTTAGAAGCATCTTTATTCATTGAAACGGTTTTCAAAGTTTGCCTACGATCTAAAACAAACGACAACTAAACATTCTTTTTTTAGTTAGTAGAACCTATGGCAGAAATCTTATAAACCACATATTGATTGTTATTATTTACACTTTATAATTTTGTCAGATCTAATATTCTTGCTACTGTCCCAGTCATTTGGCCGACATATGTTTTTTGGGCGATAAAGCTGCACTTAGTGTTTCATAGGACTTATGCATGCTTTCTTTGATGGTCTGTCTTACTTCTTCTGACATATCTACTAGTTTGGACATAAATATCTTCGTAATCTTGTTGATGTCTATTGTCTGCAATTATCAGGAGTATTGATAGAGTATTATGTCAGATTGGCATTTGACATTTTTATCATGCGATTATTGAGTTCTGCTGTATATTTAGAAATTATTCAGTGTATTTATAATTGCGTATTTGCCATTTCAGACTACAACATGGAAGTATAACATGTATAAGCTATTGCGATTATTATCCCTCTGCATATTATGTAATTATTGAAATTGCTATCATTTAAAACATTTGAAACAGTATTAAAACATTTGACTTTTCTACTCTTTATACAAGTATTCCACATTCCAAACTAAAAGGCAAATTAAAAGAGTTGGTATTACTTTGCTTCATAAAAAAGAATGGCCAACGTAGATACAAGTATCTTGTCTTAGGGAGGGATAAATCATACTTTGTAAAGAATCACTCTGATTCAAACAAAAAATTCTCTGAAACCGATATTATCAAGATGCTTGATTTCTTGATTGACAACATATTTGTAACGTTCGGAGGACGTGTTTTTCAACAGACTGTCGGCATCCCAATGGGAACAAACTGTGCCCCTCTACTTGCCGACTTGTTTCTTTATTATTATGAGGCTGACTTCATGCAGGAACTTCTTAGGAAGAAAGATAAGAAGTTAGCAATATCCTTTAACTCTACTTTCCGCTATATAGATGACGTTCTTTCACTAAACAATTCAAAATTTGGTGACTATGTGGAACGCATCTATCCCATCGAATTGGAGATAAAGGATACTACAGATAAAGTTAAGTCGGCTTCATATCTTGACTTTCATCTAGAAATTGACAATGAGGGTCGGTTGAAAACAAAACTTTACGACAAAAGAGATGATTTCAGCTTTCCAATTGTGAACTTTCAATTTCTAAGTAGCAACATTCCAGCAGCACCTGCATACGGGGTATATATCTCCCAATTGATACGATATTCCCGTGCTTGCGTTTCCTATCATGATTTTCTTGATAGAGGGTTACTGCTCACAAGGAAGCTATTAAACCAAGAGTTCCAAATGGTGAAGTTGAAATCATCCCTTCGTAAATTTTACGGACGCCATCACGAGTTGGTTGACCGTTATGGAATAACCGTTTCACAAATGATATCAGATATATATTCCTTACGTCGTAACTACAATCCCCTTCCCTTTCATGAATGTGACCTACCGAATTAGACTATTTACCGGATTTGTAATCACATAAGCAACACGACGGGTGCCACATGTGGAGCAGGATCTGCTTACCCTTCCGGAGCACCTGAGATCACCCCTAGGTTTTGGTGGGGTTCGTGTTTATTCTTTAGTTTTCTATGTTTTGTCATGTGTACTATTGTTTTTCTGTTTGTCTTTTTCATGTTTAGCCATGGCGTTGTCAGTTTGTTTTAGATTTATGAGTTTGACTGTCCCTTTGGTATCTTTCGTCCCTCTTTTAAATATATACAGTTTGCAAAACTTGAATATTATAATACAAATATAGTCTTTTTTTTGGGGGGGGGGGGGAGTGATAGGTTAACTCCCAGATAAACATGAAGATTTGTTTGAAGGGGGGACGATTAAAATTGCTTTATGAAAGTTATGAGAACGGTAGTTATACATGACCATAATAAAATATATGTACATAAATACCTCTTTGGCTTTGGAATGAAATCCTGGATATGGATGCTCCTAATTGTTAACTGCCATCATAGTTAACGCATCTAAATCATAGACAAGACTATTGATATTATTATTTGAAGGTTATTGCTTTTTTTATTTTATTTTGATGTTTCATGTGACTTTCAGAAGGCTCAAGGGTGTAAAAATTTAAAAACATTTTTTTCATAGAAAATTTGATTTATAATGTAAATTAATTAATGTCGTTTATGAACTCTTGTGCCATTATGACTTGTGTTTTGTTGGATTATGTGGTCATCTGATAACCCGAACTTATTAAAGAAGGTTGTCCTGTATAGTGGAGTTGGTTAAGAAATCTGTTTTCAATTATATGTTTTAAGGCCTGTGACTTAAGCAAAATTCAAATCAGGAAGTATTGGTGCTTAAACTAAGTTTTCCTGCTAAGGCAAATGGCAGTAAATCTAGGAGAAAGAAAAATTTGTTGGAAAAGACTAATGCATTACAGCGTTTAGAAGAAGAAAATTTGAAACTGAAAAGAAAATTTCAAGCACTTACTAGAAAGCAGCAGAGGATAAACAGGAAACTAAGAGACACAGAGAAGCAAGGCTAACAAAGATATCCAGGAATTAATCTCAAAGAAGACCAGTGCTAATAAAGTTAGAAGAAAACTAGTATTGTATCATACAATGACAAATGAATTAAAAGAAACTAACCAAATGTACAAGTTCAAAGCAAAGCCCAAAAGTTCAATTTATTCAGTTAGCAGTGTCTGTTACCTGAAAAAATATAGAATGTTAAGTAGCACAGCTCAAGAAACAGGACTGACCAGGAATACTTTAGCAGGAATGGCCAAACTGAAGATAAAAGAAAACTATCAACGTAAAAGATCACTAAATAGCAAGGAAAATATCAGATCGCAATCATCGAATTTTTAGAACGCAGTGATAATAGTACCACCATGCCGAATAAGAAGTACGTCAAAAAAGTTAATGACCAACAAAATCCAAAACGAATACTTAATGATTATATAGACAATTTATATGATAAGTTCCGTTTGCAAAACCAGACATTCAAGGTCAGTAGAGCTACCTTCTACAGATGTCGTCCAAGTAATATTATGCCAGTTTCGTTCACTACAAAAAGATCGTGCTTATGCATAAAGCATCAAAATATGGCCCCGATGACAAGCAAAGGACTGAATGAAACTCTTGGTAAAAGTGACAGAGCACTAGACAAGTGTTATTACAGAAATTCAAATGAAGATCTTCTAAGGATAGTTGATGATCTGGACAAAGAGAAAATAGGGTTTAGTAAATGGCAGAGAATTGATATTGGTGACGGACGAAAAAGGATAGGATTGGTAAATGTTGAGCTTGAAGCTAATGAGTTCAAGAAAGAATTAGTCAAGTGTGCTGATATCTTTAGGCAACACGTTGACATGGTTACTAATCAATACGATGAGATACGCAAAATGAAGGAAATTTGCCAAATGGCCATGTATTAGCGCAACTTGATTTTGCTGAAAACTACACCTGTACCACATACGACGAAGTACAATCAGCATACTGGAACAAAACCATGGTCACTATACATCCTATTGTTGTCTACTTTCGAAATATTGAAAACGGCAAAATAGAACACAAATCATTTGCTATGATTTCAGATGAACTATCCCATACAGCAGCAGCAGTGTTAGCCTTTCTACGGTCATTGCTTCCTAAACTACATGAGCTTGTTCCTAATATGTCATGTGTACACTATATATCTGACAGCCCGACATCCCAATACCGAAACAGATATATCTTTAATGTAGTAGCTGAACATGCATCACTGTTCAACGTTCCTGCTAGCTGGCAGTACTTCGAAGCAGGTCAAGTTAAGGGTCCTTGTGATTGTGTAGGTGCCGTGGCAAAACGAATGGCGGACAATGCAGTTAAAAGGGACAAACATGTCATTCAAGATGCCAAGTCCTTTTTTGCATGGGCTTCACGGTCTGAATCATCAATCAATTATATGTGGGTTGGGAAGGATTCAATTGCTCAAGCTGATATAGACATTAAAGCTACTGAACTAAAACCTATTAAAGGCACAATGTTGTTGCATGCAGTTTTTGGACATAATGAATCTACTATAATTACAAGGGAAAAGTCCTGCTTTTGCGAGGAATTCTTTGTAGATGGCAAGTTGTGCCCAAATTGTGTTTGCGGAGGTTGGCAACAACATGAAATCAAGTCTGTGTCAGCACCAGCGGCAGTTGAACAAAATGTCCAAACAGAACCAACAAATGTACAAAACCACAATGGTGACTGGATTGCAGCAGTATATCAAAAAGACTGGTATATTGGGCAAGTCATTGATATTGACATTGATGAAGGCGATTACAACATATCCTTCTTAACAAAAACCAAACTTCGGGGAGCATATAGTTTCAAGCATCCAACGAAGTCAGACATTATGTGGGATTTTTCTAGTCAGATTATTTGTACAGTAGACGAACCATCACCTATAGGGAAAAGTGGACGTGCTTTCTCTCTTTCACCGGACACGGTTATTAAAATTGAAAGACTTTTTCTTGAAAATTCCTCCGTAACAGAACAATGAATTTAAATTGCTTTTTCTGACAAATTGTTTACAATTATTAAATTTCTTTGTTTGTCCATGTTTATTAGTATGAAAATTTATAACGTTGCTATTGTATACTTGCAAATATATATGACTGACATGAATTATTTGTGCTAAAAATAATATGAGATTCCTCCGTAACAGAAATTGATGTGTGAATAAATGAGTGGATATTATCAAACATGAAACATCAAATACATTTATGAACTTCATCATCTTTGATGTTCAATAATACATATATATAACAACAACGATGTCATATTATTTCACTTTCAAAAATCTTGATTAAACTGAATTCCTCCGTAACAATATCATTGATTACTTATTGATTATCATTTAAGTAAAATATATTTAAAATATGCATACATTATATTTATATCAGATAGAGGTTTATAACCGAACTTAATAATGTTAAAAATCTTATATTGTGCTGTTAAACCAGTTGTGTACAGATAATGGCATATAAGGTTTGTTTTAAAATCTAAAAATACAAATTTAATCAAATAATTATCCATTAAACTCATAAATTTCACTTTTATAAACATCATAGCTTACCATTGTCATCAATTTAGATCAGTTCTATACATATACAAGTTTAAAAATCAGAAATTGGCTAGGCATTTTTTCATTGTTTTAAAAGAAAAAAATGCATCCTTGTGAGTTATTTCGTTGTTATTGAGGAATCTGATGATAAAAGTTTAGCAGAAAGCGCTTGTCTTTGGATATTCGTATCTTTAAAAGTAGTTGAGATTGATCAAGATATTTTACAATTTTAAAATTCAATATATTTCAAAAATAAAAACGAATACAGTTTCTATCTATTGAGGTTTTATTTCTTGTGCATTTAATATATCCCATTGCATGACTTATATGAGATTGGGCGTTATACCAAATTTCCTCTTTGGATAAGGGAAGTTTAAGTTCAGAACCAGTAGCGGTAGCGAAAATTCAATGTTTATATAAAATACCGGTTCATTTAGTAAATAGTACCAACAAAACTTTTTAATTTAAACGAGGAACAGCAGTTGCTAGGATAGGTTCAATTCTTGAAGAAAATTTAGTCAGTTTTGAAAAAGAGATTAAAAATGCTAACCTAGAAAAGGAAGTTGAAACAGAAGTAAATGTTCCCCCTGAACACAAGGAAATAGTAGACACATTGTTAAGTAAAAATAGGGATGTATTTGCTTTAAAAGACTCTGAATTGGGGCATACTGAAACAGTTAAAATGGAAATAGAAACAGGAAACCATGAGCCAATTAAATTAAAACCTTATCGTACACCGTTGCATAAAAGGTCCATTGTTAATAAGAAAATTGATGAAATGTTGGAAGCCGGTATAATTAAAAGGTCAAAAAGTAGTTGGTGCTCACCAATAGTCATAGTAAAAAAGAAAAATAACACTAATAGCTTTTGCACAGACTTTAGAAAGTTGAACAATATTACGAAAAGTATGAGCTATCCTCTACCAGTAATCGATGACATTCTTGCTTTATTAGATAAAGCCAAATACATGACATCGCTCGATATGAAATCAGGATTTTGGCAGGTGTTGATGTCCGATAAGGACCGTGAGAAAACGGCATTCGGTTGCTTTAGAGGCCTTTTCGAGTATAATGTAATGCCATTTGGTCTTCAAAATTCTCCAGCAGTTTTTTCGCGATTAATGGAAATCGTTCTCGAAGGGTTACCTTTCGCGGTAGCGTACATTGATGACATTTTGATATATTCAAGTACTTTAGATGAACACCTTTCCCACATTCAACAAGTATTTGACCGCCTTAGAAAACACGGGCTTAAATTAAAACTAAAGAAATGTCAATTTTTGAAAAATGAAACTAATTATTTAGGTTTTAAAACAACCGGAAATGGAATTAAACCGGATACGTTAAAGGTGGAAACGATAAGATCGTTGCCCGCACCAATTTATGTCAAAGAGGTCAGAAGTTTTATCGGTATGCTTAGTTATTATCGTCGGTTCGTCCCAAATTTCTCGAAAATATCGATCCCTTTGGTTGAACTAACGAAAAAATATGCAAAGTTAAACTGGACAGACGAATGTCAAAGAGCTTTTGAATATCTTAATGATAGTTTGACAGTTATTCCGTTGTTAGCAAAACCCAGATTTGACAAAGCGGTACATGCTTTACACGGACGCCTCAGACGACACAATCGGTGCTTGTTTGACTCAACCGTGTAACGATAATGAGGAAGTTTTGTATGGGGTTAAAAATGAAAAACCAATCTATTTCTTGTCACACAAATTAAGTGACACCCAGAAGCGTTGGTCAACTATTGAAAAAGAAGCATTTAGCATTCATTATGCACTTCAAAAATTACACCATTATCTGCATAACGCAGAATTTACAATTAAGACCGATCACAAACCATTAAAGTATATTTTAGAATCCCCTATGCAGAATAAAAAGATTCAACTATGGGCATTAGGCATAACAGGGTATAACTGTAAAATTGAATGGTTGGCTGGGACAGAAAACACTATCGCGGACTATCTCTCTAGAAGACCTAACCGGGTAGAAGTTAAAGAATCAGACAGTAAAAAGACAGACGACGAAGACATTGAAATAGACATTAGTGACAAGGCTTACGAAATTAACATCATTAATTCTAACGAAATTGACCCAAAGAAATTTGCAAGTTGTAGTTACAAAGAGTCAGATACTTTGACCCTTAAAGATTTTGTGGTTTCGGGTTACGACATGAATATGAGCAATCACTCGACAAAGAATTGGCTTTGATAATTAGCCAAATGAAAACTGGCAAAGCCTCGAAATCAGTTGAAAATAAGTATATACTGATAGATGAAATAATGTATTCTAATATGACGTGCGTCTTTCGCTTTGTAAACAACACCGTGATGAAATTCTCGATATATCTATACTTAGCGCAGACTCCAAGATCTACACACATGGCTGTTTAAATATGCCTCCCACATAAATCCACATGTATCGTAACCTATGTGTAAACGGTTGTGGATTTCGATGTGTTAACAATTACAATTGAATAAAACCCTACAGAACATTTATTCTGATTCTGATGCATAACAAAAAGAATTTTAACGTAAAAATGGACAAAAACAAAACAAATTAAAATTCCGCGAAATTCCAGTAATGATTTTTGCGCATTAACGTCATTTCAAAACATGACGTCATACGAATGAAAACGTCAAAGCTGAAGGTTTTTCTATTGCGTTTACCTTCCAACCTCGGATACAATTGCATTAAAATAAAGTATTGAGGTAGGTGTTGCTTGTTTTCTGTTCTATTGCATTATTCGCACATTTACTGATTTCAGCAAGTCAACATGGCGGCTCCTTGGTTACAACATGTCAACAGTGAATTTGACGGTAGCTTACGATAAAAAATGTAAATTTAAAATTGCAAATGTTGGGTTTACTGAGAAGTAAAAAAAAGTAATCACATTTTTTTTTCTAGCGGTTAGTTAAGAAATCATTCATGCAGGTTTATTAGATTTGTTTTACATTGATCGAACAGTGGGTAAAATAGAACAGCCACACACACGGTGTACCCATCATCGCTTCAGTTTTTTAATGATCGTATTTGTCCTATTAGAATCGAAATAATTCATGGAAGCCATAGATTTGTTGTAAATTATATCTCTAAAGCAGATACTGAACCTGTGTTAAGGTTGTATGTCCCTTTACAATTAAGAGACGAAGTAGTGAAACAATATCACGGTCAAGATCATTTGGGTGTTGACAAAACGTATGACGCTATTAAGGGTAAATATTTTTGGCCAAAATTATACAAAGAACTCCATGAATATGTAAACTCTTGTATAACGTGACAAAAACGGAGCTCCTATCATGCGAAACCAAAGCTCCAGGAAACTGATATACCACCATTTCCATTTGTAGAAATTGCAATTGACTTGTCCGGTCCATACCCAAGGTCATTGTCGGCAAATAAATATATCATAAGTTTTATTGACCTTTATAGCGGATACCCAGAATGTTTTGCTGTTCCTGATCAGTGCGCTGAAAATGTAGTTCATTTATTATTAGAAGAAATAATTCCAAAACATAGTTTTCCTTTACAAATATTGACAGATAATGGGGGTGAACACACAAGTTATATGGTTCGCGAAACTTTACAAGAACTTAATATAAGCCATGTGACTACATCATTTTATTCACCAGGGTCCAATGGCAAAGATGAAAGATTACATCGATTTTGGTAGCATTCTAGCACAGAAAATACAAGACGATACCTCAACATGGGACGTTTATCTAAATCAAACGTTAGCCGCAATTAGATTTAACAAAAACGAGTCGTCTGACTTCTCTCCTTTCTTTCTTTTATGCAACAGAGATCCTGTACTTCCCGTCGATAATATTTTGCGTCCAAGACGGAAGTACGCAGGTGACGATCCCCATAAAATTTTATTAGAGCAGCAACATAAATCTTTTAACATGGTTCACAAAAATATGAAAAAGTCAAAAAGAAAACAAAAGGAACACGCGGATAAGTCGAGACGCGATATTGAATTTAAAGTAGGGCAAGCTGTATTTTATCGAAATCACCTCGGTCCGTAAAAGTAAGTTAGACAGTAAATGGAAACCATTTTATAGGATAATTGAACAAAGGTCACCGGTCAGTTTTATCATTAACAAGAATGTGTCCTCAGTACACGAATGCCCCACTCGCACTATCATTTCCCATGTTCAGTGGACCGTGAAATTGAGGTAAAAACTCTAATTTGGCATTAAAATTAGAAAGATCATATCATAGGGAACATGTGTACTAAGTTTGAAGTCGATTGGACTTCAACTTCATCAAAAACTACCTTGACCAAAAACTTTAACCTGGAGCGGGACAGACGGACGGATGAACGGACGCACAGACCAGAAAACATAATGCCCCTCTACTATCGTAGGTGGGGCAAAACTACCTTGACCAAAAACTTTAACCTGGAGCGGGACAGACGGACGGACGGACGAACGGACGCACAGACCAGAAAACATAATGCCCCTCTACTATCGTAGGTGGGGCATAAAAATCCACTAAACGGAACTACCACCAAAGTGCACGCCCAACATCTTAAACCTGCACCCGTAAATGAGTGGACTATTCCGAAATTAGGTCAAGCTGACAAAGATAAACAGTTAAGAAAAACTACTCATGTTGTACCACCCGAATCATCTGATAAAGAGTCAGAAAATGAAAGTCATAGCGAAAATTCTTCTATGGAAGGGGTAGAGCAAACTCGTGACAAATTGATATGAAGGTATAAAAACGAACGCGAATCTTCCTCTGGTGAAGATGATATTCCTTTAATGGAACTTAAGAAAAGGGTAAAATACAGCATGGCCAGTTTTAGTAGAGTCTTGTTGTTTTTTTGGTCCTCAGTAGCTAGCTGTCTTTTTTTATTTCATGAGTTTAAGGACAGCCATATGCTTAACTTATTCTATCACATATATTATGGGCCATATGCACCTCTATGATAATTCTTCAATTTGGTCACCATCCCTCACTGATATACCTTCTTCAATAGAAAAGATATTTTTTTCAACTGAACACGTGGCTGATAGTTATAAGATTTACTTACAGTATTACTGTTTTTTCAAAAGGTCAATAGTAAAGGTCTGGAATTCGCTCATAGTCTGGATAGGGTCTTGGCACAGGATTTACATACGGAAAAATGTCGATTTGTCAGTGCAAACACAGCATGCTTCAGAATTTTGTTTGCATTTTCGCAACTCTCTTGTTATAATATCTATGACCTAATAAAAGGTTAATTATAGACTTTTGCAAACTATACCAACACTGATCTCAAAGGGGAACTAACTCTTTCTAAATTTAACAACCTCGTTGCACAATTGTAACTTGCATATAGGGCATAATTAAATAAATACAAATTAATTTTCTTGATGTCTTTAAATGGATTCAGCTATTTTTTATAAGAAGGTTTGATATTTACTAATTTTATGACACAGCTCACAAAGCAGATTCAGCATCAAATACAAAAAGAATGTACATTTGTATAACTTCATAACAACCTGTATATGTTTTATATGTCATGTCAATAGGAAACGTAAAAAGGGGAAGGAGGACTTTGGCAGAGTTGGAAGAGGAAAACTTAATTTTGGACAACGAAAGGTTACGTGAAGAAACCAAGAGAATAAAACTAGAACAAGAAAATTTGAAATTAGCTAAAGAAGTTTTTATCTTGAAAAAACAAAGTTTAATTTGAAACTTCAGTCTGAGTTTCCTAATTGTGTACAAATTTTAAATGAACCATAATTACAACATGTTTATTACTGTAAATCTGGAAATTTTGGTATTCAATTTTAAATAACTTAAAATTATTACTGTTTTTCATTAAAACACATATATTATACTTGGTAAAATATTGTTTAACATTGTAACAATATTGTCACCGTGACATATATTCAAACCAACTGTATATTTCAGCACATTTAATTCAAATTTTAGATCAAAAGAGATGATTGCAGCTTTCCAATTATGAACTTTCCTTTTCGAAGTAGCAACCTTCCATCAGCACCTGCATACGGGGTATATATCTCTCAATTGATACGATATTCCCGTGCTTGCATTTCCTATGATTTTCTTGAAAGAGGGTTGCTGCTCACAAGGAAGCTATTAAACCAAGAGTTCCAAATGGTGAAGTTACCCCTACACACAACAAAGGCAAAAAAGAGAGTTAAAAAAAAATTGAGTAAAAATTATATATATTTATTGTATAGTTCAGCCAAACATATTGTCGCTTACTCGAAATCATCTATAATACACACTTACGTGTCATAGTGCACATGCTCTTTGGGTAAATGTTTGGTTTTCCCACCAAAACAGCTTATGAAAACATTAAACATTTTCATCTTGGTAGTGCAAAATTTACTGGCATTACGAAAGCAAACAAAACATAGAAACATTTCCGTTAGCTCAAATATCAATTAGCTACATCCATGTGTTTACATGCCTTAACCAGAGAGAATTCTTACTTTATGTCAGATAAGTTAATTCATTAATTCATATAATTAAGGAAATATACTTCAATCCGTTATGTGTATAAAACATGTCAACTCTGAATTATGTTTTTATTTTTCTCATATATTTATTAATGATAAAGACTGACATCACCCATTGTTTTAACAGTTTTATTCAAGTGACCATATTTCGTTTCCCCGGTCAGCCTTGGGGGTAAAAGAACAAGTAGTCAGTTTTGAATCCAAGGGGATACTGGCATTTTCAAGCAATAATTATCATTTTACAATGGTTTTTCGGCATGCCATACAATGGTGTAAAATTGACCTATCTAGACTATAGTTGTCACTATACATCCTATTGTTGTCTACTTTCGAAATATTGAAAACGGCAAAATAGAACACAAATCATTTGCTATGATTTCAGATGAACTATCCCATACAGCAGCAGCAGTGTTAGCCTTTCTACGGTCATTGCTTCCTAAACTACATGAGCTTGTTCCTAATATGTCATGTGTACACTATATATCTGACAGCCCGACATCCCAATACCGAAACAGATATATCTTTAATGTAGTAGCTGAACATGCATCACTGTTCAACGTTCCTGCTAGCTGGCAGTACTTCGAAGCAGGTCAAGTTAAGGGTCCTTGTGATTGTGTAGGTGCCGTGGCAAAACGAATGTCAATTGGTTCCGTTGTTTAAAGAAGTTGCAATTATAATCTTGCAGATTATTCACTTACATCTAATGGCTTTCATGACTGGCATTGTGGCAACCGCCTTGGATGCAGATAAATAAATAAACTCTTCTGGCTCAAAGAACCCATCAATAAACTTTAAACTTTTTTCACAAATACCTGAAATATTAAATATGTATTTCTCGCTAAAATACTTATATCCCTTTGATATTTCTTTGTCTCCCTGACTCCTACTTCCTGATTTTACAATAGACTCGACAAAGCTTAAATTGATGGCCAGTAAACAAGTCAGAAGTATGCTCTGTAAGTTTTTCGTTGTCATTTGCCGCCATATTGTTTGCTTTAGTGACCGAACATAGCCTCGTTCTGAACATGTTATGAATATATAAGTTAAGTTAGAGAAAAAAGTAAAATCACAAAAATACTGAACTTATACGAAAATCAATTCGGAAATGACTTTAGGCATTGGAAGGCAATAACATGAATTCAGGACTATAATGTGATATTATAAAAAAAAATCACAATTATACAGAAATAAAGGGATCTCAAAATTTAAATGGAATCACTTAAAGTGTTAATTAAAGAACAGAAATTTGTGCTGTCATGTATATATATTATCAATACAAGGTCAATAATTACCTAAAGGCTCCAAGTTTTTACTACACAGGTGTTAAAAACGTTAACACTACAGATAAAAATCAAACTAATTTCCCACTTGAGCTCATCAATATTAATCTCTTATGAGGGAGGGTAGCAAAATCCTTGGCTTTAAGGCAGCAACCATTTGATTTTCTGGGGGGGGGGGGGGGGCTATGGTTTTTTTTTCTGTACAAACTTTTTTTTTCGCCTGCGACAAGTCGAAAACAATTTTTTTCTTTCAATTTTAGCATTACATATAGTGACAGCTGAGGGTGAAACAAACATTTTTTTTTCTCAGAATCAAAAACAAATTATTTTTTTCTCCTAAAACTGGAAACAAAAAAAACCATAGCCCCCCCCCCCCCCCCCCCAGAAAATCAAATGGTTGCTGCGCTGCCTAAGACACTAAATCCCGAGGTCCCGAAATTTAAATAAACTTAATCCCGACATCCCAAAATTCGAAAAAAAAAAAATTCTTGTATCCAGAAATGGTCATACCAGAAATCCCAGGGTCCCATTAAAGGTCATATCCCCCTCTAAATATAGCCACCCCAAGGGAAATAGGAGAACATATTAGACAAAGAAAAACATGATTAATAGATAACAAAAAGCATCAGGTTTAAAATTCAATACGCCAAAAACGCGCCTTGTCCACACAGGACTTACAAGTGACGCCCAGATATAAAAGATCGAAAGTGAAAAAAGTACAAAGTTGTACAGCACTGGAGATCAAAAGTTGAAAAGGTTTCGCCAAATACGGCATTGTTTTTATGCCCGGGATAAGAACATTCTTATTATATAGAACAATTCATGCTATTGCAAACAGTAAATTTTATCAAATGAATATGAAAGAGATATACATAAAGAAACTGAAGTATTAACTAATTACAGAAAACTAAACCCGAATACATAACGCCCAGATATAAAAGTTCGAAAGTGAAAAAGGTACAAAGTTGTACAGCACTGAAGATCAAAAGTTGAAAAGGTTTTGCTAAATACGGCATTGTTTTTATGCCCGGGATAAGAACATCCTTATTATATAGAACAATTCATGCTATTGCAAACAGTAAATTTTAACAAATGAATATGAAAGAGATATACATAATGATATGATAATCTGTTTAATTTAGGGTTATCATTCACGTGCAAATTAAATTAATAGCTGTATAATGCATTTTGGGGAAGCAAGTTAGAATATAAGATAAACCAGGAACCAATCATCTCAACCAGAAACCACAAGCTTTGGATGTGCATGTAACTGTTCGATATGACTTAAAATTAGTGACATAGATATATATTATATATATATACAACTCGTCTAAACATCAACCCAACAATGTTAGATCTGTAAATTTGCTTTCGCAAATTTTTGGTTCTTCCTCGCCGGGATTCGAACCCATGCTACTGTGAAATCGCGACACCAAATCGCCTGCACTGCAGCCGTCCCGCTAGATCACACGACCACCTGGGCTCTCAAAAAAAGAGCTTTCGCTGGCCGTGTGTTACCTTTCCTCGTCAGTTTTAATCTAGCGGCGTACTACAGTACATGATATATAAGGCATGAAGATGTTATTGTTACAGATCAGCTAAATTATCTATAGTGAAGGATCCTACAAATTAATGTAATATACAGTCACAGAAAATAATTATATTTATAAGTACGTCTGAGTCAGTGACAACTCTACAACAGATGTATCCATCGGATCGCCATCAATGATGGTGATACATGGCTGTGTACATAATGTATATACAACTCGTCTAAACATCAACCCAACAATGTTAGATCTGTAAATTTGCTTTCGCAAATTTTTGGTTCTTCCCTCGCCGGGATTCGAACCCATGCTACTGTGATATCGTGACACTAAATCGCCTGCACTGCAGCCGTACCCGCTAGACCACACGACTATATATATATATACAAATCGTCTAAACATCAACCCAACAATGTTAGATCTGTAAATTTACAGATCTAACATTGTTGGGTTGATGTTTAGACGAGTTGTATATACATTATGTACACAGCCATGTATCACCATCATTGATGGGGATCGGATGGATACATCTGTTGTAGGGTTGTCACTGACTCAGACGTACTTATATTGCAACGTAAATGGGTTTTCGTGTGTAAACGTATTTTTCATTCATAATCTGTCTCATGACATTATACCCCGCTAGCTCAGCCGTTTACGTTACTGGTAGAGAGGGTTCGGCCTGTGCTTTCGCTCCAGGACTTCTGACAGCATACTGACAATACAACGAAACAATAAATTCAGTAAATGACAGGTATAAGAAACCTAAAAATGACCAATGGTGACGATTTGCCAAGCAATGTATTTGCTCATATAACAAATGACCAAAATTCATAAATGATCATAAGAATGGATGACAAATGCGACTATACATGTTACCTATAGGACACAGAGGCATGATGATTAATTTATTGTGTGTCCGTAGGTGGCCTGTTGCTAGGCAAAATTTCTGTCCCTATCCAATATACCCTCATGTTCCAGTGGCAGTCCAAATTTCCCCGACCATCATCCTAGATGGCCTCTATTACAACAACCTACCTTTTGTATTTATTGTGAACTTGTTCTCGTCCTGAATATGCATGAAATATTTGCCACTGGACGTTAAGCAACCAACAATCAATCAATCAATCAATTGAAGGCTATATGGCGACAGTTTTTCTAACTTAGTCTATATAACCAACCAAATTTGACCCTCAAAAGCTTCCAACCCTTCCCACCCCGTTTTTCACCTTAGAGGCAGTTGCTACTGTTTTTTAAAAAAAAAAATTTCAAGAATATGATGTATTTTGTAAATACGATCGGACGATATTTGGATGTTCAATATTGTGTTATCGTTGTGAAAAAAAATCATTTTTATTATGCAGAATCCATTTTTATAATCAACACGGTCAAATGCAAACCGCCCATTTGCATAATTAAAATCTAACCTAACAAGTAGCTCATATTTATGTGAAAAACAACTACATTAACCCTATGAAAGGTATTAACAAGTGGATTAAACAGCATCATTGCACTTAAGTTCTTTAAGTCAGATGGTTCATAAAACCCATTTAAGACCAGCTTCAAACAGTGCGGTTTTGTTTTAACTCTGTGTGTTGGCCAGCCGCTTTTCATACATATATATCGAATGGCCATTTGTGAATTAAACAAATTCCCTATGGATTTTTTCATGACTTTAGACTTTTGCCTAAAATCACAAAAAAAACAACATAAAGCTTTGAAGTTTTAATGTGGATGATAACAATTAATAATAGAAGTATCTAAAATACTAAAATAACGAGGTCTAATTTGTCAGCCGTCATCGGGTAAAACGATAAATCAAAGAATTCAACTTTATATTTAGCTAATATAGGACAATGGTGTAGATTAAAAATTACACCACTCCAGGCCCTTTTGTTTTCCATATAATTAATATTGCCAATAATTAACTTAATTGTGACATGTTGCAAGGTAAAATTTCTGCCCCTGTCCAATATACTAGTACCCTCATTTTAGAGTGACCGTAAAAAATTCTGTTAGCATTTTATTATTATTATTACAATTTTCCTATAGCGCTAAATCTAAAACAATATTACTCAAAGCGCTTTACATCACATGTTAAACGAAATATACACACAGACAGTGATAAAAATATAAAACATGAACCCACAAAATAAATATTTAAGTGTTAAAACTTTTCTAGCTAAAAGGATTAATAATGTGGAAATTTTTTCAAAAAAGTGGAATATATATATCAAGGAATCAAAATGAAAAAACGAGTAAAAAATTATACTGAATAAAGTTGGTAAAATAAATAGCCAAAAAAGTCTAAAATAAATTGCTAGTACAAATTATCCAATATAAGTTAAAAATTTGAAAACGTATTCAAAAGATGAAAAAGGAATATTACCATGTAAAAATATAATTACTGAAATGAAAAGTATGTGTGCTACTAAAAAAACATACAGTGTACATATTATAAATGAAACATGTCTCCAGTTAAAAGAAAGGTTCGATAAATCAAAAGCAGGCTAACAATTGGTTGGCAAATTTATTCACTTTATTTTTTATGTTAATCATATATCGTATAAAATATTTGCCACTGAACATTATTATATCTGTGAAAGTGTAATAATGATTATTTGTATATAATTCAATATTGATGAAAATAATATAGGCTTTGCCTTTTAAAAGAACTGTTTAACCTAAAGCGAGATTCCTTATGAAATAAATAAATCTTAGAAAATGCTTCGGCAGCATAAACAATTAATAATGTGTTATTTCTATACCCGGCTTTTAATTTGTTTTAAAAGTAGTTTTCATGATCTACAAGAATCATTTGTACCCACTGACATATTCCCTTCATCAGCGAAAAGGTGGGCTGCCAAAAATATAATATTACCAACCGAATCATATCAAGTATACTGAAACAAAGATGTAGGTCTTCTGTGTATGTACTTCTATTCTAGTCTTTTTCTGCAGAGTTGTTTTAATCACGGAAAATGACAATTGATATGGTTAATATGCTTTTTTTATTCAAAATCAATTTATATAGAAAAAACTTCTGAAAATACCAATCAGGGACATCATGATTTGTTTTCTTGCATCAGTCAATTTATAGATCATACAATTATTAAGTATAAATGCTTTCATTATTAATTGTTTTCATCCACATTAAAATTTCAAAGTTTTTTTTGTGATTTCAGGCAATAGCAGAGTCAAGAAAACAGGGATTTATTAAATTGAAAGATGACCATTTGATATATGTAGCGGCAAAGTGGCTGGCCAACAGAGTTTTTCAGGGGTAAAACAAAACCGCACAGTTTGAAGCTTGTCATGAATGGGGTGTATGATCCATCTGAATTAAAAACTAGAGGCTCTCAAGAGCCTGTGTCGCTCACCTGTTAATGTGTTTACTGATGTCGGCCATCTTCGTTGGTAGGCGGGGTCATTAGACACTTTTTTTTAAAATAGATACCCTAGTATTATGATTGTGGCCAAGTTTGGTTAAATTTGGCCAAGTCGTTTTAGAAAAGATTTTTATACAAGTTACAAAAATGACGAAAAGTTGTTCAATATTGACTATAAAGGGCAATAACTCCTTAAGGGGTCCTCTAACAATTTTGATCATGCTGACTTATTTGTAGATCTTACTTTGCTGAACATTATTGCTGTTTACAGTTTATCTCTATCTATAATAGTATTCAAGATAATAACCAAAAACTGCAAAATTTCCTTAAAATCACCAATTTTAGGGCAGCAACCCAACAACAGGTTGTCCGATTCAACTCAAAATTTGTGAGGGGATATATCTTATTCTGATGGACATTTAAATCTTGAAAGATTTGCCCTAAATGTCTTAGTTTCAAAGATATAAAGCAAATACTGCATTTTACCACTATGTTCTAATTTTAGCCATGTCGGCCATTTTGTTTGACAGGCTGGGTCATCGGACACATTTTTTAAACTATAAACCACAATGATAATTGTGGCCAAGTTTGGTTAAATTTGGCAAAGTAGTTTTGGAGAAGAAGATTTTTAGAAAAGTTACAAAAAATGACGAAAAGTTGTTAAAAATTGACTATAAAGGGCAATAACTCCTTAAGGGGTCAACTGACAATTTTGGTCATGTTGACTTATTTGTAGGTCTTACTTTGCTGAACATTATTGCTGTTTACAGTTTATCTCTATCTATAATAGTATTCAAGATAATAACCAAAAACTGCAAAATTTCCTTAAAATAACCATTTCACAGGCAGCAACCCAACAACAGGTTGTCCTATTCGTCTGAAAATTTCAAGGCAGATAGATTTTGACCTGATCAACCATTTTACCCATGTCAGATTTGCTCTAAATGCTTTGGTTTTTGAGTTATTAGCCAAAAACTGCATTTTACCCCTATGTTCTATTTTTAGCCATGGCGGCCATCTTGGTTGGTTTGACGGGTCACGCCACACATTTTTTAAACTAGATACCCCAAGGATGATTGTGGCCAAGTTTGGTAGAATTTGGCCCAGTAGTTTCAGAGGAGAAGATTTTTGTAAAAGTTTACGGACGACGGACGACAGACGCAGGACGACGGACGCCAAGTGATGAGAAAAGCTCACTTGACCTTTCAGGTCAGGTGAGCTAAAATAATGAACTGCAATGATGTTTTGAAAGACCCCTGTTGGTCAAGCTTTGAAATATAGTACTACCTTAATATTAATGTCTTTTAAAATTTATATTCAAGCTGTTAAAGTACCAGTAGCGTAGAAAATCGTATTTTTGGTGAATTTTTTTTTATTTTGAAAACCGTAGCTACTGCCTCTTAGTTGAAAAACAACTCAAATTTGAAAAAAAATGTTTTTTTTTTTAATTTCTGAAAAAGTTCTGGATCAGCCAATATAACTTTACATTTACATTCTGAGCAGCAAACTAAACATTTACATTCTGAGCAGCAAACTAAAGTATCACATGAATTACAAAAGATTCCCCCAAAAACGGTTTATTTACACATTAACAACATATTCATTTTGAAATGAAAATTTTATTTTAATGCCTTTGTCAGCATGGAATAACTGCGATTGGACAGAGGTTGTTAAAGCTATGGACAGCGACATAGGGACAAAATGCCGAGCTATAAAAGAACATAGACAGTCAAAATAATTTGTTTCTTGAATATACGTTAAATATATAAGTTTCAGCCCCCAAGGTTGACTGGGGAATAGAAATATGGTCACTTGGTCTTCTTCCGACCGGCAGTAAACCGCTTGCTGAAGTGGGGCGTCCGTTTGGCTGTGCGGGATGTATCAAGTTCGCAGTCACGTCCGGTCAGATTGGGGACGTTAAATCCGATGCCTCGTGTAAGGAGAGTGTCACGCTCTTTGCACGTTAAGAACCCTTGCAACAACTCTTTGAGGGGTCCGTAGGTGACCTGTTGCAAGGCAAAATTTCTGTCCTTATCCAATATACCTTCATTTTCTAGTGGCAGTCGAAATTTCCCCGACCATCATTCCAGATGGCCTCTATTATGACAAGATCTACCTATAGTATATTGTGAACTTGTTCTCGTCCTGAATATGTATGAACTATTTGCCACTGAACGTTAAGCAACCAACCAACAATCAATAAATATAAGTTTCTTGTGAGATATATATATATATATATGTGTGAAATTAGTATCATTAAAGTGGATAATATTATATGTCAGAATTACTGTTTTCTATTGATTAATAGCGAAATTAGTCTTTCAAACCAGAGCATGAGTAAAATAAGTCTATTAAGAGATTATTCACTATCTTCTAGGATCTAAGTCGAATCATCAGCATACTGGCTGAGTAAAAATTCAGAATTTTTAATCTTAATACCATTAATGTTGTTGTTATATTTTATTGATGCACTAAGCAGTTCCAAACATAAAATAAAAAGATAGGGAGACAATGTATCCCCTTGTCGTACCGTACCCCCTCTCTATTACAAAAAAATCAGATATATAGCCATCATTTTGAATACAACTCTTTGAATTATATATAATAACTCATTTACACCGATTATGGATTTTTTTCCTGGACTTGACGAAAAGTCAAAAACATTTTTTTTTCTTTCAATTTTAGCATTACATATAGTGACAGCTGAGGGTAAAACAAACAATTTTTTTTTTCTCCGGGACAAAAACAAATATTTTTTTTCTCCAAAAACTTTTCAAAAATAAATATATAATGGTCATGATTCAAATTAAAACATTCCCTTTCAATATTTGTTAAGACATTATATATTACTGTTTATGAAATAAAAGACGTCTATACAAATGAACAATTTAATGATGGAAAAACAATGACGTTTACACATAGATATAAAAAAATCACAGCACTAACGCATATATTAGAACATGTTTAATTACCACGGTACTATGATTTCCCTTTTCTGTATAGACCGTTTCAATCAAAATCTATTTGTTGTAATTAAACAGATATATCATGTTATGGCTTGGGAAATATCACAGTCCCTCGACTGGTATTTTTCGCAAATACCCCTCCATAACATGATATATCTGTTCAATAATCCTACATACAGTCGAGTTTTATCCTTCACTGTACAAAGTAATCATAATTATTTGATTCACACTGATATGTACAGTCAAAATGAAAGGAATTCAACTACAAAACAAGTTACATTAATTACATGTACCTTTAAATGTACAATGTAACATTATATACATGTATTTATCTTTATTAGTTCAGCTAAATTTACACAGAGATAACTGACAATAATTTATTGTATAATTTGTTCCACTGTGGGAGAGTGCTAACATGAGGACGGAATAATTTTAACAAACATTTAAACAACAAAAACATTGTATTTATATTTTATTATGCCCCACCTAGTAAATGTAGTAGATGAAGCATTATGTTTTCTTGTCTGTGAGTCTGTTCGTCAGTTAAATAGCTCCCTTAAACATGTTAAAGAACATTACATAGTTACAAGTCATGTACAATGTAGTTTAATCAGTTTGAACTAATTACTTTTTTTTAAGAATGCAGGAAGTCCATGGAAAATAAGCTAACAGAGCTTATTGAAATTAAGCAAGCTAATTCTGATACTGGATTGCACATAACAATGGTCGGTTCACAATTCTTTTTTTCAACAGAAATAAAGACGAGAATAATTTTCTGAATATCTGCAAAAATTTGGTCACACATAAAATGTACTAAATACAATAAAGCAAAAAAGTTGGGATGCAATAAATATATATGCAGCACTATTTACTTTTTCCAGTTGTTTTACAGATCTGTGTATTTTCTTTCACATTATTTTCAGGAGCAGATAAACACGACAGTGATGATGAGGAAAATGGTGGAAGTTCACCTGCTGTCACAAGAGAACCGTTGACTCACTTCTTAGAAGTCGGAATGAAATAAATCCTATCAGCACACCACCACTTGTTGCAGCCAAACCTCAACTACTGGGCTGGTGATCCCTCGAGGCATAAACATTCCATAGTAGTTGCGTAAATACTTATCAAAGATACCAGAGTTTAATACAGCAGACGCGTGATTTTTTTTTAGATTTGTTGAACACCAGTGTAGAGGAAGATGCTTGCTTCGAAAAAATAAAGAATACGGAAGAAGTAATAAAATGTTTTAAGAAGCATCAGCACATAGAATGTCTTCCTGAGCAGTGGAGTACTTGTATTTTAGAACATGTCGCTGCTTTACCAGTAAAATATACAATAACATGACGAAATGTACAAAGGATGGGATGCCGTGGGGTAGATGGGTTGCAAGTTCTAGGGTGGCTTCAATGGCAAAAGACGACTGCCTAGGTGTACGGGATACCCTGTTTGTAAACCAGACCCAACGCAAGCTAGTCTGAGCTCTACTGGACTTCGGAGGTCAGCCCGTAAGAGGTGTTTAGAATAGAGGTCCATAAGGAGGTTATTGTACATAGATTAGTCAAAGGCTAAACATAGAAAGGCAGCTAGTTACACGAGACCAGATGTCAGAATATTTGGCCCTCAAAATGTTCTATTCTTTGTATTTGCAGGGAACATTAGTGATGCACAGTGACGAGAGTGCTAGAGTCAGCCCAAATCTTCTATTTTTGTATTTGCAGGGAGCATTAGTGATGAGAGTGCTGGAGGCAACACAAGAAGTTGGACTGCCGAGGAGAAGAGGGAAGAGAAGAGAGAGGAGGAAAGCCCCAGGGGACGACACCGAGATAGTAAAATAACTCATATTCATAATTTATAAAAAGTGGTCATTTTCAATATATTTTAATTAATAACAAAATATTGAAGCGTTAAATGTTTTAATAACTTCATTACACCTTTGTAGGGTTTCCATTAAGATGCATGCACTACCTTCATTTACAACTTTTCATGTATTGATTGCTACATCAGGTGGGATTCTATTGTTGTTACCACAAGGGACAGTTAAACTCATAAGTTATATATGTATATGAGTATATATGCAATTGTTTATGTATGAATAATAATAATAATATAGGGCAAGTATGGAATATAATTAATTCTCTAAGTTTGGCTTCTTTGATTTATCAAAATAAAATATATGAATCTACTAAAGAAAAGGCTAATATATTAGCTGAAGCATTTGCCAATGTAAGAAGTTCAAGTAACTATTCAGAAGAATTTATATCACATAAAGAACATATTGCGTCTTAAAGACGCTGAAAACTTGAAACAATATTTTTCAGAAAACTCCAAGAGTTATAATGAACCATTTACCCTTAGTGAATTACAGGATGCTATTGCTGATACATCAGATACATATCCTGGTAAAGATATGTTTAAAAGTTTTAGTAATAAATCACTTGGTGTACTTCTTTTATTATATAACAGAATTTGGTTCTCACAAGATCTTCCTCTGGCTTGGAAGCATTCAATAATAATTCCATGTTTTAACTAGAGGCTCCAAAGAGCCTGTGTCGCTCACCTTGGTCTATGTGAATATTAAACAAAGGACACAGATGGATTTATGGTGATGGGAATGTGTTTTTAGATCTTACTTTTCTAAACATTCTTGGTACTTACAATTATCTCTATCTATAATGAACTTGGTCCAATAGATTCTGTGGAAAATGTTGGTGAAAATTTACAAATTTTATGAAAATTGTTAAAAAATGACTTAAAAGGGCAATAACTCCCTAGGGGGTCAATTGACCATTGTGGTCATGTTGACTTATTTGTAGATCTGACTTTGCTGAACATTTTTGCTGTTTACAGTTTATCTCTATCTATAATAATATTCAAGATAATAACCCCAAACAGCAAAATTTCCATAAAATTACCAATTCAGATAGATCTTGACCTGATAAACAATTTTACCCCTTTGTCAGGTTTGCTGTAAATGCTTTGGTTTTTGAGTTATAAGCCAAAAACTGCATTTTACCCCTATGTTCTATTTTTAGCCGTGGCGGCCATCTTGACTGGTATGCCGGGTCACCGGACACAAATTTGAAACTAGATACCCCAATGATGATTGTGGCTAAGTTTGGTTTAATTCGGCCCAGTAGTTTCAGAGAAGATTTTTCTAAAAGATTACCAAGATTTACCAAAAAATTGTAAAAAATTGACTATAAACGGCAATAACTCCTTAGGGGGTCAATTGACCATTTTGATCATGTTGACTTATTTGTAGATCTTACTTTGCTGAACATTTTTGCTGTTAACAGTTTATCTCTATCTATAATAATATTCAAGATAATAACCAAAATCAGCAAAATTTCCATAAAATTACCAATTCAGGGGCAGCAACCTAACAACGGGTTGTCTGATTCATCTGAAAATTTCAGGGCAGATAGATCTTAACCTGAAAAATACTTTAACCCCCATGTAAATACAGCTGTTTCTCAAAACACGCCTCTTTTGGGGAGTACTTGAATATTAATAGAAAATTAATTTTGTTTACATACTGGTTCCCAGTTATGCTTTCTGTGTTCCATATCGCAGAGACAGAACTTGGGAATGTTACCAGTAAATAAACACGTGCATATTGTTTACATTGAAATATGCGGTAACCTTTCATTCGAGGTAGAGGTAGTTAAGAAAATTAGTGTAAGTTTTAACTCTGAGAAGTTCAGGGCATGTAAACGTTGAAAATATGCCGCACAGCCCTATATTTTTACCTTTGAAAAAAATTGTGGTGCATATGAACTTTCAATTCTAGGATAAGATTTTTTTCATAGTAAAAGTGGTACAGTTTTAGCCATAAAAGGAGTTCCTATGAGAAATTGCATTGTCAATATTTACAGAAATGCAACCTAGAACAGACGTTAACAGAAAGCATCATGGAACCTTCTACTGCATAAGCCTTGCCTGCACGTGAAATATCAAACTGATCTTGATATTTATACTCAAATGCAAGCGGTTTAATCATGCAATAATGATACAGTCTAGTGTGAGTGGAAAAGAGACATTATCAGCATGGGAACTAGGGAACATGGAAATAACAACATCAGATCAAGCTACTCATCTTGGATTAACAAGATCTTCCAAAAATGAAAATATGATGAATGTTGATGAAAGAATAAGTCTGGCGCGAAGATCATCTTACTCGCTGATGAAAACAGGCGTTCATGGAACAAATGATCTGAACACGCGCGTGTCCTACAATATATATGGAATATATATATTAACAACTATAGGTCACCCTACAGCCTTTAACAATGAGTAAAGCCCATACCGCATAGTCGGCTATAAAAGGCCCCGATATGACAATGGAAAACAAATCAAACGTGAAAACTAACGGCCGTATTTATGTGAAAAAATGAACGAAAAACAAATATGTTACACTTAAACAAACGACTCGTGGATAGACTAGTGGTATGTTCTAAGTGTGGAACTGGCATTGTTGAAGTGAAGTGTCCTTATGGCTCTGATGTTAATGACCAACCTTGCAGAAATATGATTCCCTTTGAATGTGGCAAGGACAAAAAATTATTTTGTACAGAGAGAGACTTTAAGCTTTATCTTGATGAAAATCACAATTATATGTATCAAGTACAAGGTCAACTAGCACTGTATGAACTAGATTGGGCAGATTTTGTTGTTTGGACAAAGAAAGAGATTAATGTTCAAAGAATAAACTTTTCACAAACTCTTTGGGATGAAATGTTACCCAATTAAAAAACTTCTATGTAAGTGGAATTGTTCCAGAACTTTTTACAAGAAGAGTAAGGAGAGGAAAGTCTCTTTATTAGAATATTAAACCTAAGTCGTCTTTTTACCTTCAATGTTTGATTGAACCTTCATGACTTATTCATGATAAGTCATGAAGGTTCAGAGTCTTTTTTCATCATTTAAAAAAGAACTCTCCACAAGAGACCAAAATAACACAGAAATTAACAACGATAGGTCATCGTACGGCCTTCAACAAAGAGCACAGCCCATACTGCATATTCAGCTATAAAAGGCCACGAAATGACAACCACTGAATTACAGGCTCCTGACTTGGGACAGGCACATACATACATAATGTGGCGGGGTTAAACATGTACGCGGGATCCCAACCCTCCCCCTAACCTAGGACAGTGGTATAACAGTACAACATAAGAACAAACTATAAAAATCTTTGTATATATTTTCACCAGACTTCAAATGACTTAAAAGTTTATAACTATAGACTAGGTCATTGTACAGCCTTCAATAATTAAGAAAAACCAGTAAAAAAACTTTTAACATGAATACATAGCAAATATACATCATTTTACATGATACACATGGATATAACAAAGTTTCATCTCAAATATAAACGAAAACATCAATTTAATAGTAAAGCTCATTTTCTGTACAAAAAGAAACACTTCCATGTTGTCAATCATTTTTAAGAAACAGAATAAAATTAAAGACTAAATAATTTTCTCTTATCAAAACAGTGAAAATCTTTAAGCATGATAATTTGGATTGTTGATAATTCTATACATCATCGCATGCATGCATTAACTTGGCATTTTGGATATTATAAAATAAAATATTGAATTTTTGCTTCTGGACACTTAAAGTTAATCTCTTATCATATTTCATAAATGTGAAAAAGGGATTTTTGTCATGTTCTGATAATGTTTAACAACTAAAATTGAAAGAAAAAATCCTCACGAGCTATAAAGAAAATTACAATGTACCAACAAATGGGCTTTACTATACCCCTTTAAATATTTTCACTTCAGAAGTGGAGGTAACAAATTGGTCAAAGTAGTGCATATTAGTACAATTTGATCTGATAAATGGGCTTCAATTAATAGATTGCCAGAATTCAAAATGTTAAAGTTCTTAATTTGTTCCATTTTCATTTCAACAACTATCCTTGCGGATGCAATATTTGTAGTTTTAAAAAAGTCTTTGGGGGACATTTGACACTTGGTTGATACTCTAGGTGGCACATGTAAAGCAATATCAGCTGGTAACAAATAATCTATTGTGAAACCTTTGTCTGCCATGACAACATCTCCAAGTTATAACTTCGGTAAAAATCCGTCATGATGAGAAATATGTCGATCTGACACATTTCCACCCCATAGTCTAGACACAAATGTCACCATTCCATTTGGTGCAAGACCAATCAATACTTTTAAAGTGTTTGAATGTTTATTCTCAGACCAAGTAAACCACTGTGCTTTCAATGAAGTTGGTTTGCCAAAACACACAATTTGTTCACGTGTTGGCCAATCGATCAGTGTCAAGCAATGATTATATAAAACAAATTATCCAGGTGTTCATTATTCTAGATACAGTAGATTCAGACACACGAAAAATGTCTGCAAGATTTTCATGTCTAAGTGCTAATCTTAATCTCATGCAAGTCATTAAAAATTCTATTGGCCTTAAAAATCTTTTCTTTCCTGGTTTACAAACACCTGGTCCATGGTTAGTTTTTTTTCCCCATTGATCGAAAACAAATTGAGTTAAAATTATTTAAATATTCTTATAAAGGGGGTACAATGTAGATATCTCGAACTATTGTGTGGTAAAATAGCGAGAAATTAAAGTTTCAAGCTGAAACCAACGAAATCCACCCCTGACAACAACCTATAATCACCATAATTAACAAGAAATCTGCGAGTTTCTATTCATTGAGACTAGCCCCATATCTTTCCCAGAAAACGGGACAGTGGACAATAAGGATAGAGACATACCTCAATCCGGAGTACACATGCTGACCCTCCATATGTATAAAAGAATCTAGCGAATGTTATGTCAATGTCTGGGAAAATGGTGTTGCATTGATTTTAGTCAATCGAATATGGGGGAATGCAATAATGAAGTATAATAGATTGGTATGCGTACAAATGTACTAGTGGATCCTCCGGACCAAATATCAAGTGACTGATTGACTTTAAGATATTTTAGGTGGGCGACAACATTTTTCAGGCAGTCAAGAAAGTGGATAATATGTCCAAAACAGTCTCCTAACCTGCCTAAACAGCAGGAGACATTAATTAATGTTTGCGAGCATAATAAAGGGAACCAATTATTGAAGATTAAATATCAATTTGCATTGAGGATTCAAAATTCCAAAAAGTTGTGCCTGGTTATCAAGTTAACTTGCTGTACAGGTTAGGACTGCACCCATCTGTATATATAAATAATTTTGCGAGTAAAGCATATTGATAGTGGTGTTTTCACTTGAAGGAAACACATACAATTTTTCTAATCTGGATAAAAGTGCTTTGGTTTCAGAGTTATAAGCCAAAATCTACATTTTACCACTATGTTCTATGTTTAACCATCGCGGCCATCTTGGTTGGTTGGGCGGGTCATGCCACACATTTTGTTAAACAAGATACCCTAATGATGGTTGTGGCCAAGTTTGGTTTAATTTGGGCCAGTAGTTTTAGAAGATTTTTGTAAAAGATATTGGCTATGGTGAAACCACTGGTGACGTTGTGGTGAACGAACTGATTCTCAAGTCAGTTTCACAATCTAAATTACCAATATGGACGTACGAGCAAATCATTCAAAAGGAGCGTACATGCATTGTTAAGGATGCCTTTTGGGCCTTTGGGCCCCTTATTCTTAAACTGTTGGGACCAAAACTCCCAAAATCAAACCCAACCTACCTTTTAAGGTCATAAACCTTGTGTTTAAATTTCATAGATTTCTATTTACTTATACTAACGTTATGGTGCGAAAACCAAGAATAATGCTTATTTGGCCCCTAATTCCTAAACTGTAGGGACCTCAACTCCCAAAATCAATCCCAACCTTCCTTTTGTGGTCATAAACCTTGTGTTTAAATGTCATTGCTTTCTACTTACTTATACTAAAGTTATTGTGCGAAAATAATGCTTATTTGGGCCCTTTTTTGGCCCCTTATTCCTAAACAGTTGGAACCAAAACTCCCAAAAGTTAGAGTGCGAAAACTTAAAGTATTCGGACGACGACGACGACGCCAACGTGATACCAATATACAACCAAAAATGTTTGTGGTCGTATAAAAAGTACTGTCTCAGTTTGAGAATATTGAGTCATCAGAATCTGAAACAACAGACCCTCGTTGGTTTCCAAAGATGGCAGAGAATATAGAAGTAAGAACATTCAAGCTAGAGGCGATTGAGAGTGATAGCGACTGGGATGACAATAACAACTCGGTATATGAAGACATATCAGAAGGTCGTTTGCATTAATAACAAGTTGAAGAAAAGAAGGATGGACCTCGTAACTCACCATGTCCGTTTGATTCTATATCATTGTTTAAATACAGTTAATGAAATTGCCTGGTAACACCCCATACCATGTACCAATCAGGGTGAATGTTGTACCAGAGAGATGGGACGGAAAAGAACTCCCCAAGATTGCTGTAGCAGATTGTACCGGATTCATAACAGCCATCTGCTATGACAGTGCCAAAGTGTCAATGCTAAAACTTGACAACAGCGTCATGCTGAGACACTTCATTCAAAAGGCAGACAACATAATTGTCATAAACAGGTCAACTGTGGTGTCCTTGACAAGTGCTGTCACTGTTAGTGATGATACTAACTCAGAGGTAAAAAGACTTATTGAGGCTGTTAAAATAATCGACGATAATGGGTAAAATAACAAAGGAGGTAAAAACAAAATATTCATACATAGTTAAGAAAATATAAAGTTGTGGTATTATTGAATAAATAAAAGCACATAGTTTTACACAGTTTATAAAAAAATCACATTGAAACACACTACCTGTATAGACGTTGTTGATTGTTTATATTTTTAAAATTTGATTTAAATAAAAAGAAGAACACACTATATTATGTTGATTTTGTGAAGG
Source organism: Mytilus edulis (assembly GCF_963676685.1). Classification (NCBI taxonomy): domain Eukaryota; kingdom Metazoa; phylum Mollusca; class Bivalvia; order Mytilida; family Mytilidae; genus Mytilus; species Mytilus edulis. Next base: position 26,685,923 of record NC_092354.1, read on the forward strand.
CTTTAGTTGTCATTAACAATATTTGGGCTGAATATATGTGAAGACGAGAACCGATTAACTGGAAATGAAAAAAAAATCTCGATTATTGGTGGTTTTAACTTCAGAATTTTGATCTAAATAGAAAAAAGTACTATCTGATATTTATCTTAAGGAGTCCTTATATGGGCTTTATTTTTCTATGGTGTGTATTGTGTACTATAATTTGTCTGTTGAACATGATTTAGCCATGGCGGTGTCAGTTTATTTTGGATCCATGAGTTTGGATATCCCTCTATAATTTTTGCACGATCACCCAATCTCAATTCTGAATTCGTTATCCGCCAGTATACGCATTCTTACAAAGAAAGATAGATCATGAGAAAAGAAAGTGGCTCAAAGTGACATCAAATTGCAGTTGAGAGGAATTAGATTGAACGAAAGGCAACAAAGGAGAATTGCTCACTGTAATGCAATAGAAATACTTACGCAAGATCTACAAACAAGTCCAATTTAGTAGAATGCGACTCTTTATACAACCAACTCTTTGTCCTTAAAAGATAATTTGTTTGGCCTCTTTTGTTTCTTCAGCAAACTTAAAGAAGATAGATATCAACAAAACAAACTTAAAGATCAGCAAAAAAGAGATTTTTTGTCATGAATATCTACCATGTTATTCATTGTTTTACTGATATCCTAGGTGTGGGAGCCATGCTCTTTTGATGTTTACTTTTTTTTTTATTGTTGTAATGAAAGCAATATTTTTTTTCAGCTGCCGTTAAGATAGATAAAATTTGGGAGTACCATTTGCAACCTGGTCCTATTACTTTATAGCTAAAGTATATGGGACGGATATAACCTACGGAGATATTGCCACTCTTACAACAACAGCTGGGTCACTGAAAAGGTAAATATAGGTCAACTATGGTATATACATGGAGATTTCAATCAAATTGAGTGTAGTCTTCAAATAATAAAATGAACATGCTTTCTTTATGCAATATATATTGATAGCATCGGTGACCACTGATAAATTTCTGTTTTTAGTGTTAATGTGTAATATATTTTTGCTAGGACATATCTTTGAATTAACTTCAGGGAAGCTTAAATAGATATAAAATCGGCCGAAATTTAGATCAAATCAAACTAAAACATGGATTTTGAGTTCAAGGTGTCGAAAAAGCATTCAGGAAATATCAGCTCACAAATTAGTCTCAAAAACATTTTCAGAGAAATTACAATATTCAATAAGTCGGTCGGGATTGGGGAAACACACAATATTTTGTTTTAGGCCTTATCCCAAATGGCCTCTATTTAGACAAGACCTATCTATTGTATTTATTAACATGTTCTCGTCCTGAATTTGCATGAAATATTTGCCACTGGACGTTAAGAAACAACCAACAATCAATCAATTTAAAGTAGACAAAACACGCGTCGAGCGTAACAGATTAAAAGCCTGTTACCTGTGAAAACTGAATATTTTTTGTCGTTTACTAATAAACATTTGCGTACTACCAACGACACAATTATTTAATATTTACCTGCGTGATTTTGACACTTTCATTGTATCCGACACTTTCCAAGCAGAATAATGGATCCAGCCTTATGACGTCGGAGTTTAGTAGATGTTTAAATTGCAACGATTTTGGTTGGGTTGTGCTTATCCAGAGAGCGAAGGATGTGTCGGTGTCAAAGTCAATCAGATAACAATAAGGTGATTTTGTCATTGGTAGTACGCTAAAATTATTAAATCGAAAACCGACGGATATTTTACCTGCTTGCAGGTGCACGTTTAGTGCCATTTCTTAGCATGAGCACGAGAGTGCTGCATGTCTTATATCAGTATACCCACACATTTATTGCAGTCTATCAGCAACAAAAAAACTGTTTACTTGTAAAATTAATCTGCTTGAGTACTAGCAACGACAAAATTAAAATAACTTCCTGAGGGCCAAAATATTATAAACATTTAATAACACCCAAAGGTAGAGGTAACAGTGTAGATAGAACCTTACACATTGATACGTGGCGTCCTTCTACGCTCGAAGTCGAAATCTTTTAGAGGACAAAAGTCCTACCTATACCACACCAAGTAAATGAGTATTCTTCATGGTACAATTTCTATCAAGGTGGAAACTCAATACAAGTCTTCAGTCATAGTATACATGTTAAAGATCATGATAAATAGGAGACAACATTCACTATGCTGACAAATTATAGGTAGAGAGATATATTGTTCTACATTAATTTTTGACGTCTACTGTTCATCAAACATATAATTTCTAAAGAATTCTTGTGCAGAGACTAAAATAATTCACTTATAATATTTAGCAGTCGGGTCAAGGGGGAGTTATTGGTACAAATTTTAAATCAAATTTACTAGTATTTTGGAGTAAATCTTCTCTATTGTTGTGAAAGAGGCATGTTCTGAGTTTTTGTTGGATCATAATGATCCTCAGAAACATTTATACATGGATCTGGACTTCTGATTCTAAGTACTGCCCATACATTCTTTTGATTTTGTTTTCTTGCGAATATTCATCACACGTCTCAATGACTGTACCAATACCATTCCCCGTTGATTTAAAGGTCCAATTATCGTACTACTTGAGATATATCTTTACCTCTACTTAAACAGCAACACTTATATTTCCTTTATTACTAAATAATCTTTATTACCAAAATTACACCCATAAGGGTCTGCAATACAAACAATCAATTATACATTTTAAATACAATGAAATACATTAAAGACAAACAAGAATGTTGTATATATGTTCATACAAATGCTTGAAAAGCTATTAAGATGCAATCACAATTATTATCAATTCCAGCGACCTCCTAATAGAAGACCACTGAGAGAAAAAAAGAGGAGACAGTGCTTTAATAGATTTCTGATGTGAGGTCCTTCCTTGGTCGATCATTATGAAATAATAATTATGAAATAATAATATAAATAATGAGCAACGTTGTACTTCTTATTGGCTTTTAAATTTCCTGCTATAAGTAGAATGGCGTTTTTATGTGTGCGAACTACTAGTACACAGTGACGTTTGACAACCCCAGAGACGATGAAATAAACAAGTTTTATTCGGCATTTTGTGTGTAATAGCTCTTCTGCAATTTGAATTAATATGTTATTTGACCTAGTGCTGCCCTAGATTCTGTATTGAATATATATCATTTTTAATCACTTTCATTGTCAGAATCTACATAATTTGTTTGGTGGGTATTAGAGTGGCCACTTTAAGCGAAACTATATTTCGAATCATTATTCAATATCAATATGAACTATTAAAAATCACGCTGAATCAAAAATACTAGTACCCAAAATGTTTATAAATATTCACGAAACAATTGCTTTTCATTGCGTGATGGCAAAAGCAACCTTCTTCCTATGTTGTAAAACTAGAGGCACCATATGATGTGTTAACTGCATTTTATCCCCTATTTTTAAATTTTAAACATGTCGGCCATGTGTGTTGATAGTCAGGGTCATCAGACACATTCTTAAACTAAATACCCTATTGATGATAGTGGTCAAGTTTGGTTGCATTTAGACTTTAGAAAAGAAAATGGACAAATGATACGCCGAAATAGAGACCAACAAAATACATCGGTTTTGTTATGACTTGAATGTACTGTAGTTTGTGAATTCAGGAAATAGACATTCGATTTTGATAGGTTTTTTTTGTTATAGTTTACTTGGTTAATTAATGTTAAACGTAATTTCTGTTATATTCTTATAATTGATTAAGCTTGGAATATTACAGTAAATTTAATTACACTCACTTGACAGTTTAAGATAAGACATTGTTTAATTATATTCAAGAGAAAGGATGTCTCTATGACTCAGAGCTGACATGCTTTCCGTCGTATTCACAACGACAAAATTGTTTTTCATTCAATCTGTCATCCTAGTTCTAGTAAGAACATACTGTCATGTCGATACGTTGCAATTGGATTACCAAGCTTGACGATAATTTATGTTACGACAATAAAATTGAGAATGGAAATGGGGAATGTGTCAAAGAGACAACAACCCGACCAAATACAAAACAACAGCAGAGGGTCATCAACAGGTCTTTAATGTAGCGATCGATACGTTAAATAGCTGAAAAGCTAGTGAGAATTTTGAGTTAATCAACTAAAAAATGTGTTTTTTTTATTTACCTGGAAACTCTTTGATAATTTTGCTCAAGTTGCTTTAGTCACCCAAGGCTTAACATTCCGCACCACTAACGTTAAAATTATTTTTCGTTTACATGATGTGGCAGTCCAAATTTCCCCGACCACCATCCTCTATTATAACAACCTACCTATTGTGTTTATTGTTAACTTGTTCTCGTCCTGAATATGCATGGAATATTTGCCACTGGACGTTAAGCAACCAACAATCAATCAATCGTTTACATGATTAAATTAATTTAGCCAATTAAACCTCTCACTCTATGACAGACGTTTAAAATGCCACTCACATTATTGACAACACTGTTTGAACAAATCACAAAAAAATAAGTAAACATGTTAGAACATTGTGTTACATTAAAGAGGAGAAATTTATGTTGTTATTTGTTTGCATATCACGATAATAAAAAAAGTTCTGGACAATTTCATTTATTTTTTTGAAAATATGAACTCGAGTTTTACAATAATTCTATCTGAAGAGAATTTAAGGAACGGTATGGTATATGCATTTCAACAACTTTACACTGGTGCTCAAATAATACCGTTTCTTCTTGACTTTTGTTAGAGAAATGTTTTAGTTTCAGATTGGTTCAATCCACTATTTTATTCAATATGTACACTTGTTACACTTGAATGAATTCTTGATTCGTGATTTATTTGCAGGAATTGATAAATATTTTGTATTGTCCTTGCTTTATCGATTCTCCTGAATCATATCTTGCACCGCATCACTTGAATTATCAACAGCAATCAGATTTCATTTCCGATATCAAGAAACCTGCCATTTCTAGGTCTTCGACTTCCGCATTTTGTTCATCACTTCCACTATTTATGGACACATCTAGGCTAATTTTTGCACCACGTTCAACTTGTCGCCATTTCGGTTTATGTTTGCTCTTCTACATTTTTTATGTGCACAAAAGCAAGCGATACTGCAACTGATAGTGAGTAAAATGCCAGCTCTAAACGATACAAAAATGAAAATGTTTTCTTTCGTTCATTTTAAAAAATTATTTTATAAAGCAATTTGACTGAAATATATAATTTAATTAGCTACGTATATAATAGTGGCGGCATCAAAGCCACTACAACGTAAACGCATATTTCATTATGCTTTATTTTACTGTAAAACATTGATCGTTTAGGCCCATTATCTTTCTCGTCACCTTTAATATTTCTTTTCTCCTTCTTTGTTTTCAATTGCAGCCAGGATGTTTCCGCATTATTGTCTCCCTGATCGTTTGTAATGATATTTATTTCTTTGCATTTCTCACATTTTCCATACATGCAATCCAAATATTTTATGTCACAACTGAAAGTGTTTATCAGATCAGAAAGAGATTTCGACTCGACATGTTGTAATTTGAATAGTGAGTCTACAAGAAACTGCATGTTCTCGTGTTTCTTACAACCATAGGTGTCCCTATCAGATTCTTTTGGGGGTTGAACCCAGAATGGTCTAAGTCGACTAAATGTTGTGTAGCTTAGAGTTATGTTTGTATTTTCAATCAGGATTTTCTCATGTAACTTTTCTACAGTGTCATTTAATATTCTCCTTTGTTTTTTCACACCATGTTTAGTCACAGTGTCCTTCATACCAGGTGTTATCTTGCTGGTGTCGTCTCTTTCATAGAATTGAAAAAATTTCGGTTCGAGTCTGTATGACAAGGACCCTTTCTTAAAACGAGTTGTACCTGCTTTCATTTTAAGTTCTTCTCTTGCTTTGTCTATTAACTTATATTTCTTAAGCAGTCTTCCCTGTGTCAACTCTGCTAGATACTTCTGTTGCTGTCTTTTAGCTCGACCATATTTTGTCTTCAGTTCATCACTCAACGAAAGTTGAAACATAAGAGTTTTCTTTGCCTTGTTTTTCATTTTTCGTCTATTTCGTCTACTTCCCTTCATTTTTCTATTTTCTGTGTTCCAATTCCGTAATAATTTGTTTGTTTTGGTTCTTGGTGTATCAGGACATTTCATTAAAGGTGAATTCTTCCTTTGTCTACTTAGTGACTCCCACCAAAATTCAAATTTAATCTGTGTTTTGGTGTCAAAAGCAATTTGTATGAGTTTTATAACAATCGGTGAAGCAAACTGAAAACTGAAACCAATTTTGGAGTGTAGACAGAATAGGGCAAACGTAATGTCCTTCCCTTACGGCCGGGGCATATAAACAGCTGAGAATAGCCACATATTACATATAAAAATGTCATGAAAACAAAAATGAATCAAGGCTCTTGTGTTGAATGCCCTTAATTTTACAAATCGTTATTGAGAATCATCAGAACCTGGTTTAAGCCATTTCTTGTGCCTCTGTCTGCCCTTTAAAGGCCCATGCTGACATGCTGGAAATTCATCACCATGCCCATCATGTACATTTATAATGTGGTTCAGAATGGAATACCACTTAACAACAATGACAACCTGGTCCTGTCCTGTGGAAGAGGCAGCAGTCCAGTAAAGATGGTTGACAATACTTTTTACCCATGGGTGAAGGTCATATCAGTCTTTTTTTAATGAAAGTTTGGCCAACTTTTTCTTTTACCCTGAAAAATAGCCATTTTATTATATATTTTAAATTAACATAATGTGTTTATAGTACATTCATGCCACAGTAAAAACTGGTTAGAAACAAAAACCTGTTAGTAAGGCCATTAATAGTAAAGTACTGTAAAAAGTATTTCATTTAACAGCATTTTATAAAAACTATATAACTTTATAACGGACAGACATACAGACACCTTGACACCTGGTGAAATGGACGGATGTACAGGCACATTGATATTCTAAGTCACACTTAACCGTATTCAAAATTATTTAAAGTGTTAATTTTTTTACCAAGGGACACAATGTTTTCTTCCTTACAGTACTGTTTGTATTGTCGAATTATGCTAGATAGAGCAATGGCTCGGATGACATTTGGAGTTTTTATGATTTCTCCAGTGGAAAGTTTTAAAGTTTTTTCACCAAATGGGGGATCGTTAACAATGTGACTTGATGTAATAAAGCCTTTAAAGTTTTCCAAAGTTCCTTCATCAATCTTCTGTTTTTTGGTATCCTTGACTAATATAGGCATCCCACATCCTTCAGATTCTTCATGATACCGTGACATATATTACCGATATTAGTCAAGCCTGGGAGGAGCATGGACACTTCATCAAAGCTTTAATCCTTTGATAGTATGGATAACAGTTGTTGTCTCAGTGTCCATGTCTCAGCCTTGTTGAAAGACTTTTTATGCAATTAATAATGGAGCAGCTGCTATCATTTGATTTTTTTTATCATTTGTTGGTGGAAATAATACTTTGGTTGGCTAAAAGATCACCTTCACCTGGACCTCATTTTGTGTGTCGCTTCTCTTCTTTCCACAATAAATTAATCAACACGCCTCCGTGTCCTATAGGTACAGTGCATAGTCGCATTTGTCACCCATTCATATGATTATTCAGATTGAGTTATTTTGGGAGAAAAAAGGCCTCCGGATATTGTCCCGTCATTGGACGAAATTTTAAGTCAGATTAGACTTCCGGTTTGCGTTTTTCTGTATATTTTGAACATACATGTATACTAAGAATAAAGTGTATTTTCAAGTTTACTATCCACGGCAGTCACAGATTATTAAATAGAGAGGGTCTGTATACTATATCAATGACCACCATGGATCAATTAGTAAACTTAGAATTGTAAGTAAATACACTTTATTTATATAGTAATGAATGTTCGTAATATAGTACAGATATTAAAGCGCTCAAATTATTCATGTGAACTTTTGATACCTTTTCTGAAATTCTCCAGTCATTAAATCTTTTACATAACAGTGGCGGATCCAGAACTTTTAAAGGGGGGGGGGGGGGGGGGGGGCTGCTCTAGTAACTGAAAGGTTGATTTTTGCACTTAAAAGGCTGAAAATGCATAAAGTATTTATATTTAATATGAATATTCACATGTTGTCTATTAAAACATCAAATTGTTCAAAAAAGGTTTCCTACCGGTTTCACAGATATCCATAAATATAAATATTAGGTGTATATCAGCATTAATTGATTTCTATATATATTTATCTGGGTATGTTTTTAGGGAAGGTATGTTGAAGAACCTTCATCTAGCGATGAGCAATCTGGAGGAGAAGATGAGTATTACAATGAGCCGGTCCAGAACATTGATAACCTTTCAAATGAAGACAACCATTTTGTTACACAAGTGTCACAAATTTTACAAGAAAGAGCTATCAGTATAAAACATTTGGATGTTCAACATGCTGAAGACAATATTTCTCAAGAATCTTAGAATGAAAGCACAACTGATGAGTCTGTAAGGTTGAACAGAAGACAGTTGATTAAAAGCATCACCACAAAGGCAATAGGGTTCAAATTTCTTGACATATTTACTTTAAACGTAAGTAGGTGTTGATAATGCTCCAACTACAAGTGGCCTTATTGACAGATAAATTCGATTGCAAAGAATAAAGCTTTTCTGAATATGATTCTTGACATATTTACTTTAAAAGTAAGTAGGTGTTGATAATGCTCCAACTACAATTGGCCTTATTGACAGATAAATTCGATTACAAAGAATAAAGCTTTTCTGAATATGATGTATATATATATAGTGGATGGGAACCACAGTATAAAAGCATAAAAAGAGGCTACAAAAGGGGTCATTTTTCTTTAGCATGATAGACATTTTACATTAACAACATTACATACATTTTTGGAAAGGAATTTAAATTCAAATTATATTAATTTCCCATTCGTTAAGTTAAGAGTCAAACAAATATGTTTACAATTTCCACGTATTCATTTTTTTAATTTTTTTATGATTTTCAGTGTTGTTTTGGACCCTTTGTGTTCTGGAGGTTGGTAGTCCAGACCATGACTACAATAGGTGCCACAGGCATACTGCATACCGCTAATATGTTCCATGGATATCTTGGAGCTGGGAACAGACAAGTTATTCCAAGTTGCTGTGTTTGGGCTATAAGGATCCATCTGACCAATATTTTGGATTTATTGGAGGACGTTTTGGTTTCAATTAGACATCTGCTCTGTTTCTACTCATAAGCATTTCAAGCCAAATGAAGATTTCCTGTGAATTTCTCTCATCGATAAAGAATAAAACAATACATGTATATAACGTTATAAAATATCAAAGCTGTGACTAACTGCTGAATTAAACAAGAATCATGCTATTATTATGAAATAAACACATCACAATAGTATTATTTTGCGGTCAACTTATTATTTATTTGAAAAGTAAATTTTTGTCCACTTTCATAACTCACATTTCTTTAATCATTATGTACATGACCTTGGAAAAGAAAGAAAAAAGTTAAATCACAAAAATATTGAACTCAGAGGAAAATGAATTCGGAAAGTCCATAATCACATGGCAAAATCAAATAACAAAACGCATCAAAAATGTAGCATTGATTCGTGTACACATTTTAGTGCTTTATCTTTAATCACTGCCTGCACTCTTAGAAAGTGGTAGAAAGGGGGAGCCATGCAGTTTTCCCCTTGACCCATAACCCGAGGTCTGTATCCAACAATGTTAGCATATTTAAGTGCATGTCTGAAACAAGGAACCGATATGTTTAAAACAAAAAGTACACGTAAATAAAATACAATATTTGATTTTTCAATGTTGAATGCTATTAACTAGTTCATTTACCCATAGTGGCTGTGCGATATAACTTCTAGTATATACTTCCGACACAGGTTGTATGCATTTCTTCATACTGTAAACTACAAAATTATTTTCCATTACCTGTGTGACGTAAAAAAACAAAAAATAGTCACTTCGTGTCTTCTATTTAACTTGCTTGCATTCGTCAGATATTTTAACACGATCATCTTAAAAGACGATCGTTAGAGACACGTCCCTAAAGTTTTAAAAGTTGCTGATATTTTTGCCGCATTCACTCATAACAAAGAATTTACTTACTTAAACATCCAACATCATGAAGATTTCTTGTCGGTGAAAGTGAGTTTGCTATTTGACAGCTTAAAAATTTTATTGAAATTTATCCTTAAAAGAGGGTCGAAAGATACCAAAGGGACAGTCAAACTCATAAATCTAAACCCCAAGGGTGACTGGGGTATAGAAATATGGTCACTTGGTCTTCTCCCGACCGGCAGTAAAACGCTTGCCGAAGTGGGGCGTCCGTTTGGCTGTGCGGGATGTATCAAGTTCGCAGTCACGTCCGTCAGAAGGGGACGTTAAATCCGATGCCTCGTGTAAAGAGAGTGCCACGCTCTTTGCACGTTAAGAACCCTTGCAACAACTCTTTGAGGGGTCCGTAGGTGGCCTGTTGCAAGGCAAAATTTCTGTCCCTATCCAATATACCCTCATTTTCCTGTGGCAGTCCAAATTTCCCCGACCATCATCCTAGATGGCCTCTATTACAACAACCTACCTATTGTATTTATTGTGAACTTGTTCTCGTCCTGAATATGCATGAAATATTTGCCACTGGACGTTAAGCAACCAACAATCAATCAATCATAAATCGAAAATAAACTGAAAAGTTGCTGATCGTTGCACTTGGTTACTTACCAATAGTTTTCAAAAGGTTATGGAAAATATACTTGTTGCTTTCAGTATGAAGAGATCCAGTTATGAGTAATTTTCAAAAACAGTCAAAATTCAAATTAATAAGGAAGAAAACATTTATTTGTTTGGTTGAACTTTTATTGATGACATGGTAACTCTAAACATTTGTAAAATACAAAACCATAAATATTTTTGCTTTAAAAAAAAGTGTTGTACCAAGAATTAGTTGACAATTAATCAAAACTGATCAGGTTAAAAAAAAAAAGGTAAACGGATAAGAAGTCACAGGGCAGGGCAGTAAGTCACAAATTTGGTAGACAAAAAGTCACAAATAAATTATTGATAATTGTATATATACAAGAGAAATGTCTTTAAATATTTATTCACATCTTCATATTTTAGGTAAGGAAATGTATCATTATACTTGAAAAATCAAGATTTATTTACTTTTTATCATGCAAAAGATATATTTTTTTGGCACCACGAAGCCATTTTTGTGCCAAGCTACTTTGAAGTTGGTTAATTAACAATTATTTGAGAATCCTTTGATATTTTTTTGAAAAATTTTGTTTACGAAGTTGGTTTATAGATATTAGTTCAAGAAAAATACAAAAATATTTTGTAGAAATAGGCGGTTTTTATTCAAAGATAATAATCGGAATAAATGAATTGTGACTTGTGTCCTCTGACTTTCTGTCCTTCATGTAATACATTTATACATGTCTGAATATATTGTTAATTTCTTCAAAATTCCATTGTTCATATTCAGATAAGACAAATGTCAAAAGTTGTCTATGGTTATGAAAATGCCTTTGAAAAGTTATTTCAAGACAAACATTATTGAAAAAACAAACTGTCCTATTCAAACTTGTCAAAAATTTAATATCTGAAACACAACACCATTTATGACATGACATCAAAGCACATGTAGTGGCAAACATAGAATACTTTTTTGTTCTAAGATCACAAGCTTGACAATAATTAATAAAAGTGCTACATTACAGGAGGGAAAATGTGTTACAGGATAAAACCCTTTTGATACTGAAAAGAAAGTTTCTCATCAAAATGTTCTGTTATTGTTTTCAAGCATAGTGACAAAAATATTTTGTATTTACTTGTTAATATACTTCATTTCACAATTGATTAAAAGTGTGTCTAGAAGACAAAGTTTGTCTGAACTTGATATTTTATCAAAGTTTGTGAGTACCATCTCATTTCTCTGACATTGCCGTAATGTAATCACTACTATCAAATATGTGGTAGATGTCTAATAAGTTGTCCTCTTGTATTAATGAGTTAAGCAAAGTTTTCTTATAAATCTCAGAATTCTACTGAAAGAATTGTTTAACATATTCTGTTGATTTTCCAACATCTAATCTTTGGAGAGACTTGAGTAACACTTTTTAATGACGTCACTTGCAGGTGATAAACTTGTTATAGGCTCAGGTTTCAGGAATCCAGAGTCATTACTGACCTCCCTGATGTCCTCATAATCACAACTGTAAACATCTTCATCTTCTGAAATTGTTGAATATGTTGATCTGAGTTGATTAACTATCCTGGATCTGAATGATGTAGCTGTAAAATTAGAATAAAAACATATATAGTTAAGTTTAATGTTAAGAGTCAATAAAGTTAATGATAGGTCAGTTTTGTTTTGTTACTTTAATTTTTTTTAGGGGGGGGGGGGTATTTAACACCACTTCAAGCAACATTTGCTATAACATGGCATCCAGTTAATTATCTGGGGATAATGTTGCCCTTCAACAGGATGAAATTATCAACATATAGTATTTGATATAATACATTTACATGTATCACTTTTAAAATATTTACACAACTACATGTTTCTAACATGTCTAACATACTATATATGCTACTGGTTAGGTACAAACTTTCATGAACAACATGGTACTTTGTTTTCAAAGCAAGGCCAAATAAACACAATTGTAGTCTCTCTCTCAGTCTGTCATCCCTAGGTGACATTGAACGTAAAAAAACCCGCATGATGTACACAGTGTAGAGATATTTCAAAATAATTTAAATTCTACTTTAACCTACCATTGCGAGTGAAACCATCTATCATCTGAATATATTATGCTGCTTTAATCCAATACACATGGTCTGACCATTAACTGTTAGTAGTTTTCAAATCTTTTTTTCGGTAGCTTTTGTTTTAATAGTGTATTTGTAGTCGGCACTTGATTGTATTCAAAACGAAACGATTCACTTGTATCTGGAAAGTTGTGATTTAGCAGGGATGTTCCTAAACTCCAATTGATATACGGTGATTCTCCTAAAAGGGTTCATTAAATAATCATCCAATATATCGTCAATATGATATCGTTGTAATCATCAGAACATCTGCACTTTTTGTGTCGGCTTGCTTAATGACAATATCATCACGGATCTTTAAATTGTTCATGGGTTGGCTTTCTTGTTCTGAGAGATTCCGTAAACGTTTGTCACCGACTGATGATTTTACTTCAGTTTTCTAAGATTCTAAATTATCATTTTTACTTCTTGATGGATTCAATTCCCTTTTTCTCAGAAATATCAAATGATGCAAAAATATCATCTGCTTCCGGACCCTTTTGTGTAGATTAAAGAGTTAACCTGTTTCCTGCTCTTTCCTTCACACCCGAAACTGATCTGAAGCTATCAAATCGTTGGGTCCATTTGGTCCACGTTTCTAGCAAAGAATTGTCCGGTAAACTAGTAATTCATTTTTTTTTTAAACCGTTGCCACCATGTCATATTGGCAAGGCACACACATTTACTGGGGATCCTGCTGTAATCAATGAAAGGATATCACGGTCGCGGAGACTCCAATCAACTTTAACCTGTTTCTCTCTCAAGAGAGCTGCTGCTTTAGCGGAAAATATTTTATGGTAATCATAAAATGTAAGGCCATATAAGTTATGGATGTTGATTATGTTATCTTCGTAAGCATCTAGTTCCTCCCTAAGGTCTGGATATGCATTACATATTATACTTTTGAATTTCATAAAGCTTGGATGAAAAAGTGCCTATTTAATCTAGGATCGGGTTTGTTGGCCATGTTTACGTGCAACCCATCGGCTATTATTGATGGGTTAGAGGAGTTTCAAAATTAGGAATGACGAGAGCTCCAAAATTAATGTCCTGACCCTCAATAATATTTCTCTGTAACGATGGTGCCGCAATATCTGCGTTGGCTCCATATAGCTGTGACAACTGCCTCTTCAATGTAGAGGTCTCTAACAGCATACGGGCATTTTATTTCTATAATTTCTGTGGTACCATTTGAGCACAATTTTCCATCAGGTGTAGCACCAAGAAAACTAAATCCAGGATTGACCACTAAACCACAATCGTAAAGATGGTTGTCCTTATACTTTTCAACATATTGTTCCTTTGCCACAGTTACATTGCACTCATTACGCAACATGAAGCCTAAAGATGCAATTAGCAAAAACTAGTAAAAACTGTCATAACGGTAATTGTGGGTCTTTCCTAACACTTTATTGATTTATTGTGACACATTTAACCTCCTCCTTTACCCCAAAGTTTTAAATTTTTGAAGCTGATGTTAAAGGTGTTCAGTGCTGTATAAAGATCTTACACTTATACGGATATGACCATCAAAATGTCCCTTGAACTTTTGCATATTAAATTCTTCATGTCCTAAATCTAAGATGTGGGGTGAAGTCTAAGCCACATATACGCCGTTTGATATAACATATATGGCCAGTGTTAACAAAACAATTATTTGAGAATCCTTTGATATTTTTTTGAAAAATTTTGTTTACGAAGTTGGTTTATAGATATTAGTTCAAGAAAAATACAAAAATATTTTGTAGAAATAGGCGGTTTTTATTCAAAGATAATAATCGGAAAAAATGAATTGTGACTTGTGTCCTCTGACTTTCTGTCCTTCATGTAATACATTTATACATGTCTGAATATATTGTTAATTTCTTCAAAATTCCATTGTTCATATTCAGATAAGACAAATGTCAAAAGTTGTCTATGGTTATGAAAATGCCTTTGAAAAGTTATTTCAAGACAAACATTATTGAAAAAACAAACTGTCCTATTCAAACTTGTCAAAAATTTAATATCTGAAACACAACACCATTTATGACATGACATCAAAGCACATGTAGTGGCAAACATAGAATACTTTTTTGTTCTAAGATCACAAGCTTGACAATAATTAATAAAAGTGCTACATTACAGGAGGGAAAATGTGTTACAGGATAAAACCCTTTTGATACCGAAAAGAAAGTTTCTCATCAAAATATGTTCTGTTATTGTTTCCAAGCATAGTGACAAAAATATTTTGTATTTACTTGTTAATATACTTCATTTCACAATTGATTAAAAGTGTGTCTAGAAGACAAAGTTTGTCTGAACTTGATATTTTATCAAAGTTTGTGAGTACCATCTCATTTCTCTGACATTGCCGTAATGTAATCACTACTATCAAATATGTGGTAGATGTCTAATAAGTTGTCCTCTTGTATTAATGAGTTAAGCAAAGTTTTCTTATAAATCTCAGAATTCTACTGAAAGAATTGTTTAACATATTCTGTTGATTTTCCAACATCTAATCTTTGGAGAGACTTGAGTAACACTTTTTAATGACGTCACTTGCAGGTGATAAACTTGTTATAGGCTCAGGTTTCAGGAATCCAGAGTCATTACTGACCTCCCTGATGTCCTCATAATCACAACTGTAAACATCTTCATCTTCTGAAATTGTTGAATATGTTGATCTGAGTTGATTAACTATCCTGGATCTGAATGATGTAGCTGTAAAATTAGAATAAAAACATATATAGTTAAGTTTAATGTTAAGAGTCAATAAAGTTAATGATAGGTCAGTTTTGTTTTGTTACTTTTTTTAGGGGGGGGGGGGGGGGGGGTATTTAACACCACTTCAAGCAACATTTGCTATAACATGGCATCCAGTTAATTATCTGGGGATAATGTTGCCCTTCAACAGGATGAAATTATCAACATATAGTATTTGATATAATACATTTACATGTATCACTTTTAAAATATTTACACAACTACATGTTTCTAACATGTCTAACATACTATTAATGCTACTGGTTAGGTACAAACTTTCATGAACAACATGGTACTTTGTTTTCAAAGCAAGGCCAAATAAACACAATTGTAGTCTCTCTCTCAGTCTCTGTCATCCCTAGGTGACATTGAACGTAAAAAAAACCGCATGATGTACACAGTGTAGAGATATTTCAAAATAATTTAAATTCTACTTTAACCTACCATTGCGAGTGAAACCATCTATCATCTGAATATATTATGCTGCTTTAATCCAATACACATGGTCTGATCTCATGGATGACCATTCACTGTTAGTAGTTTTCAAATCTTTTTTCGGTAGCTTTTGTTTTAATAGTGTATTTGTAGTCGGCACTTGATTGTATTCAAAACGAAACGATTCACTTGTATCTGGAAAGTTGTGATTTAGCAGGGATGTTCCTAAACTCCAATTGATATACGGTGATTCTCCTAAAAGGGTTCATTAAATAATCATCCAATATATCGTCAATATGATATCGTTGTAATCATCAGAACATCTGCACTTTTTGTGTCGGCTTGCTTAATGACAATATCATCACGGATCTTTAAATTGTTCATGGGTTGGCTTTCTTGTTCTGAGAGATTCCGTAAACGTTTGTCACCGACTGATGATTTTACTTCAGTTTTCTAAGATTCTAAATTATCATTTTTACTTCTTGATGGATTCAATTCCCTTTTTCTCAGAAATATCAAATGATGCAAAAATATCATCTGCTTCCGGACCCTTTTGTGTAGATTAAAGAGTTAACCTGTTTCCTGCTCTTTCCTTCAAACCCGAAACTGATCTGAAGCTAGCAAATCGTTGGGTCCATTTGGTCCACGTTTCTAGCAAAGAATTGTCCGGTAAACTAGTAATTCATTTTTTTTTAAACCGTTGCCACCATGTCATATTGGCAAGGCACACACATTTACTGGGGATCCTGCTGTAATCAATGAAAGGATATCACGGTCGCGGAGACTCCAATCAACTTTAACCTGTTTCTCTCTCAAGAGAGCTGCTGCTTTAGCGGAAAATATTTTATGGTAATCATAAAATGTAAGGCCATATAAGTTATGGATGTTGATTATGTTATCTTCGTAAGCATCTAGTTCCTCCCTACGGTCTGGATATGCATTACATATTATACTTTTGAATTTCATAAAGCTTGGATGAAAAAGTGCCTATTTAATCTAGGATCGGGTTTGTTGGCCATGTTTACGTGCAACCCATCGGCTATTATTGATGGGTTAGAGGAGTTTCAAAATTAGGAATGACGAGAGCTCCTAAATTAATGTCCTGACCCTCAATAATATTTCTCTGTAACGATGGTGCCGCAATATCTGCGTTGGCTCCATATAGCTGTGACAACTGCCTCTTCAATGTAGAGGTCTCTAACAGCATACGGGCATTTTATTTCTATAATTTCTGTGGTACCATTTGAGCACAATTTTCCATCAGGTGTAGCACCAAGAAAACTAAATCCAGGATTGACCACTAAACCACAATCGTAAAGATGGTTGTCCTTATACTTTTCAACATATTGTTCCTTTGCCACAGTTACATTGCACTCATTACGCAACATGAAGCCTAAAGATGCAATTAGCAAAAACTAGTAAAAACTGTCATAACGGTTAATCTAACACTTTATTGATTTATTGTGACACATTTAACCTCCTCCTTTACCCCAAAGTTTTAAATTTTTGAAGCTGATGTTAAAGGTGTTCAGTGCTGTATAAAGATCTTACACTTATACGGATATGACCATCAAAATGTCCCTTGAACTTTTGCATATTAAATTCTTCATGTCCTAAATCTAAGATGTGGGGTGAAGTCTAAGCCACATATACGCCGTTTGATATAACATATATGGCCAGTGTTAACAAAACATCACAAAAGCAGCTGAACAGTTTGTCTGAAGAAAAAAAATAGTAGACAATCATACATAAGAATAGGTTAACTTATGACATGTATAGTGTTATTTGTAGTTACTTCAGGTTCCTCTTCACTTCATACATTGAGGATTTAAAACCGTTAACATATTCTTATCTGGTTTTGTAAGTTATGACTTCCATACAATTGTATATATCAATTGAAAATTTGATTATATTTAAGACATTTCCTGTGAGGATCCTCAATTGATTGAACCTATGTAACATGTTTAACTTACCCACACTCATTGACTGTTTGTACAAAAGCTCTTCTCTTATCTTGTTCTATCACATGATTATGATCTATTTGGTACTTTTGTCATTTGTATTCAATTTAATTGTGTTGTTGTATTTAATTTTAAGAGATTTATAAATCAAATCAATCAAATATTAAGAAAATAATGAAATGAAAGCGGGTGATATCTGTTGTACTTTTTCGTGACAAACTCTGCAGTCATCAAAGTGATTGAAAATGTATATAATTGCTGAAGAAAAATTAATAGCGTTACCATGAGTTTGGATTTTAGTTGAGTAACATATTATATATAACTATGGATTGTTAAGCATCAATGATGAGTATCCTCAACCTCATAGAAAGAGGATTACTGTGTCCCGTCAAAAGCATTTTAGACATGCTTTCTAATGCACAAGTGAAATGAATGAACACACTTATTCCGATGAAGGTGTTATTTACAATAAATAAAGCAACACTGCAGTCGACAGGGATTAGTATGCCCCTGTTAATCAAATTGAAATTTCATTAAATAGAATTGTAGTCTACATGTATTTGACAAGAAACCACTCATTCTAAACATGAGGCATAGGACTAAACATGAACTTCTAAGAAAAAAAATTGAAACTTGATTTCCTTCAGCCATTTGGTTTTATAAAAATAATGACTATCCAATTACAAACGAAATCTAAGGTTATTGTTTACACAAATTTGATTAGGATTCTGCTGCCTTCTGAAGATATTTTTGAAATGTCGTTTTCGGATACTTTTCCTTTTGATTCCACAAATGCACCAGCGAATGCCTTTAAGTTGCTCCATGTTGGAATATTTTTCAAGCATTTCGAATCTGGACAAAATCTGAATGTAGCATCTTTCTGGATATTGTTTTTTAATACTATTTTTCCTTTTACATAAATATGGAGGTCACAAGGCATAATCGATTTTGTCTTGCATCTAGAGCTATTATTTGTTATTTTTCTAACATGTACATATCTTCCATATATGAAAATAAATCATAGTATTCATTAGATACAGACTCTTAACGATCAACCCTTAATCTTTGAATTCCTTGGTTATGGGCTTTTTTGCCTTTTATTACACTTCCTCTATTCGTACCACGACAACCTTCCATGAATGTGCAAATATCTACATTTTCACCACCATGATCCACTCTGATACGGGAAGGAACTCCATGTTGTGTAGTGGCCTCTATAAAAAGATCATAACTCTGTGGTTGGCTGGTTATTATTGCTCGCATGTAAAACAGTAACAAGGCGACTGTAGCCATCAATACCACCATGAACAACAATATTCCACCTAAATTAAGAAAAAAGGAGAAGTCATGAAAAGTCATGCAAAACATGCCACAGCTAAGTTATTAAAATTTATAAAAAGTATCAAAACCATAAACATGTGGTAATGCAGCTATAGTTTAACACTTAATGCTTTACCACTAAGGGTAAATGTATTGAAAAAAAAAAGGTTTTAATATGAAGATTGCCATTCTTCATTGGAGTGATTGCCCTTAAATGATCTCCTTCTTTACTCTTATCATGCCGCCCTGATGTTGAGTGCATAGAAATTATTGTTTGATATTTAGTCAGAAAGGTATGTAGTAACGATTCTGTTGTCAGGTCAGTAAAGATTGCATATTTTGGCGTTAATATTGATTCACTTACAGAGTACTTGCATCGGAACTAAACACATTTATTCAAATACCAGTTGTTGGCATGACACGGGTTATGTTCTTCTCATATATGTCATGATGGTATGATACTTAACCCCTAACGGGAAGGATTGTGCCTAATATTCATATGAAATATTTGCTTAAAGTTATAAAATAAAATAACATAAAAATTAACTCACACTGTAGTTTACCAAAGATTGCACGAATGTCGAAAATATCGAAAGCGAAACACAACCTTTCTTCACAATGCCACGTAGGAATCTCAATGAAAAAAATCAGAAATAATTCGTGTTTTACAGTAAAAGCACGTGCAAAAATGAGGGAAATTTGAATCATCAAAAATAAGTATATTAAAAAAATGGTTCTGGTGACATCACACTCCCCGTCTGATATAATAATATCGCCCTAGGTTTTAAACAAAAAAGATTCTTAAGACTTCAAGTAAGAGCTAAAAAACTTCGTTAACAAAAATCAAAAAAGAAAATTAACTAGACGACTTAAATTTAAGGCACATGTTTGTAACTACTATCTAAAATGTCACTAATAAAGTCAATGTACATATCAACAGTTTAAATATTGTCCAATAGTATCACTCAGACAATAGCTTCACAATCTCTGTTATCGGACGAATATAAATAACTGGTTTTCCTTGTTTAATAACTTTCTATTTCCTTATAAGATTGTCATTTTCGCTGGCGAATGTTCTTAATATTGTTCCAATTGGCCATTCGGTCCCAACCATGTCTTTTTCTCGCATAAGAATAATGTCGCCCTGTTCCAAATTTGTCACTTCCTTTTTCACTTTTGTCTTTATTGTAATGTTTGCAGATATTCCCTATTCCAACGTTTCCAAAATATCTCCGCTAATGTTTGAACATATTTCCATTCTGATTGGTACATACATATAGTTGATATATATTTTCAACGCTATCTTCTTCCAGCAATACTGTAGAATCCACCACAGGTCCTTCCTGGCCAGGTTCTCCCATCCTGACCCTTCTCCTGTGGGTGGCTTGATCCAATAAGGACAAATCAAAGGGCTGAATCACCATAATCTCTACTCTCCTCATCCCTGCCCTCGCTGGAGCACGACCTGAAGGACTCAGAATCAGACATTCTGAAAAATATGAAAAAAATAAACAAACATTAGTTAAACTGACAATTTACGTATTTAATACACACTAATTAAACTGACTATTTAAACAATGTGGTAACCTACTCGTTTTCTCCTCCTCTTTTATCTTTTGAGGGTGGAGTAGGACAGACAAGTTGACAGTTTGGGCAATTGTAGGGATCTATTTCATTTGCCTCTTGGATGGACATACCTATACAGGTTAAGTGGAACCATTCCCTACAGTTATCGCATTGGACCATTGTCTCACCCGTGTCTGGGCCTCGACACACACAGTACTGAGGCGAAGTAGGCTTGGTCGTATTGCCTGCCAAGACATCAGCACCTTTTTTGAATTGGTCCCTACATGTTTCTAACCAAGCAGGAATCTTCCTATCCCCACATGGCTCGAGTCTGTCATGGTTAGTAATGAAAACCACCGTTGGAGTTTTACCTTGTACACATACCAGGTAACCTTACTAATTATGATACCTGGCACTTTCCATAGTGACCCTAATTTCTTACATTTACCCTTAATCTGAGCAGTGTCCAAAACATAGACAAGATCCCCCGGCTGGTATGATTTTTCTAAAACCCTAAGGTCATAGTCTCTTTTCATTTTCTCTTGGGAGGTCTTAAGCTTATCACGAGCAATGGTGTGTGCACTTTTGGTAGCTTTTTCTAGGTCTATGATATAACTATCAGCACCCTCATACTTTTTTTCGCTTTGACTGCCGAACATAAGGTCTGCTGGCTGGTTGGTCTCCATGCCTAGCATGAGCTTGTTTGGTGTGTACCCTGTACTCCTGTTGACACTAGATCTCATGGCTCCCCCTAGTTGAGCAATGTGTTGATCCCAGTTTTCTTGTTGTGAATCAACTTACTGCATCCATGAGACTGCGGTTCTGTCTCTCAACTTGTCCATTGGACTGAGGACGGTAAGGGGTCGTTCTAGCCTTTTGAATTTGCAGCAAATCACATACTGCTTTAAAGAGTGTGCTCTCAAAGTTACTTCCCTGATCTGAAAATAGCTGGAACGTATAGCCAAATCTTGAGAAAAAAAACTCATTGATGGAAGCCTGAGCCGTCACTTCAGCCGTTTGAGACGGTAGTGGTATACACTCTGTCCACTTGGTGAATTATGGGCGTCCGTCTGGCAGTGCGCGATGTATCAAGTCCGCAGTCCCGTCCGGTCAGAAGGGGGACGATAAATCCGATGCCTGTCGGGGGAAATTTGGACTGCCACTGGAAACTGAGGGTATATTGGATAGGAACAGAAATTTTGACTTGCAAGAGGCCACCTACGGACCCCTAAAAGAGTTGTTGCATGGGTTCTTAACTTGCAAAAGCGTGGCACTCTCTTTACACGAGGCTTCGGATTTAACGTCCCCGTTCTGACCGGACGTGACTGCGAACTTGATACATCCCGCACAGCCAAACGGACGCCCCACTTCGGCAAGCGTTTTATTGCCGGTCGGGAGAAAACCAAGTGAACATATTTCTATACCCCAGTCACCCTTTGGGTTACTGAAAAACAAGCTGGACATTCAGTTCCGTTATCAAGGTTCTCTGGAAATTCACAGTTCTTTGAAAGAAATTCATGAATTCATTGACAGTCTCTGCTATTAAAGATTTGTAGATGTCTGATACCTAAAAATAACACAATATTAAAGTTTTTAAACAAAAGTAACATGTTGATTAATTTCTATCAAAACAACCCTTAATTCAATACTTTCTAATTTTAATCAAGGCTAATAAGTTGTTGGACAGCTGAAATCCACCTGTTCAGGTAAACTATTTTCAGTACCGCAACAACCAGACATTGTATAGATTGATTGGTTTATTCAAATTATTTTCCTAAATTTTAGTGATTTGTATCTAAGTAATTTAATCTAAAAGATTTAAATAATAAGAAATACATTTTTATTTATCATGATTTGATGTAAATTTAAGAAACGTTTTAAATCAAAAACTATGTTGTATGAACTATAGCTAGAATATGTGTGCTCATGTACGAAGATGGAAAATTTTATTGTGCATCCCACATTTCTTCAAAAATGCTAAAATTATCATTGAAACCTGTATCTTACATTCATTTTAAGTGTTTTGTTGAAGTAATAACGTAGAAAGAGCCTCTTCACTCAATTGAGCTTTGTAGATGTACACAGATTTTATGTATATGTTTCCTGTCCACGTTTCACCATTGTCAAGTCAAGATCCGGTATCATAGAGTAAAAAGCGGTACACGTTTAAAAACAAACCTGAAAGTTGACATAATTTCTCTAATATTTAGAACTTCTAAATTTCAAAGCCTCACAAAAACCTTTGCAAGACACATGGCTCTCTATGAGAAGTCCATATAACCACTTCAGTAGTCCCATATCAAATGCCAGTTTAGGAAACTTTGTGGTTGACGGCCAAAGTCTGTACGTCACCAGTGTTACAGCTTCTGGTTCACATTTGCAAAGCTGGATGCTGTTTAGGCTGTCTTCCTAAAAAAATATGTTTTACTATGCTAATGCCTAAATTTCATATAACTAGTATAAATGCTATATTGTGCTGCTACTTACTTTTTCTTTCAAATAAACATGCCTATTAATATCAGAGGAGCTGCTGTATACTAGAAAAAATGATGTTGATGATTTGACCCCGTCAATCAGCATTTTAGCATTACATTTTTGTCAATTGCTATCTGCTCTATTTGTTCCAACCTTTTATGAGAGTCAAAATGTATACCTAGGGTGGGAATTAAACCCATGTACGTTCATTTACTTTATTGTTCTTTGTGTACATAAAATGTACATGTACATAAATATATATAAAATGCAAAAAATGCTGTAATGTATCATTACACCCTCATTAGTTAAGGACCAAGTAAAGGAAGTCCCTGCACATACCTAGACGTATTTCTTGGGTAAGATTTATTATATAACTCTTGAAAGTACAACACGATAAAGGTTATTGGTAAGTTTATAGTAACACCAACGTGTAATTCAGGTAAACAAACTGTCAAACATAAACAATCTACCACGTGTTTGTCTGCTGTGCTTGAATTCAAAACGACCCATCAGGCTTATTTTCACAAATTTTTGCTCAAGCAGACAGTTAAATATATACGTTTACCTTATGGGGTCTGTTAAGAATGGATTTGCTGTTATAAATTGTGTATGCATGGAAATATAAGGAAGATAACATTGGTTTTTACCGTAACTTTTGAATACACAACATTCCCAAGGTATCCCCACAAAACACATGGCTACTTTGTAACGACGGCTGATAACATGTAGCCACTTTCTAACGGCAAATGTAATTGGATGAACTTCAAAGATCAATAATACAATTGCTAATAAATGATTGGATACGAATTTGTGTCAGATTATAAATAGGTGAAAAAATGTAAACATTGAAATCCGCCATCTTGACGTAGGAAACAAAATAATTTTCAGTCTTGGATTAAAGGACATTGCGCACATTGCCAGTGTATCATGCATAAACAGTCATCTGCTAATATATCTTTCAATTTGTGTTTAAAACTTACTTTTCTATGTTTTAGTTAATTTAATGTTTTAATTTACTGCAGAATGGGACATCGTTCTCAAAGATGCTGTAGAAAAAAATATAGGTGGCGCTGTTTTTGGCTTAAACATTTTACATACGGGTTCTTTTTTTGTCGACAAATTGACCTCTATCTGTCAGATTCAGGCGTTTGCCTTCCAACTGATCAATGCATTGCGTTATATTTCTTTCTGTAAATTTTCAGTGCATTTAGAGTATTGTAAAAAGTTTCACATTTCTGCTGTTTCCATGGCAACGACAGCCATTTTGAAAATTTCAGAGTCAAAAATCTCATCTTTACATGCCAGCTAACAATAATATTAAGTTTGGAGCATTATGGAACTATTTGACTCTTTTCCAGTTTCCATGGCAACGGTGGCCATTTTGGAAATTCCAACTTCTAAAGTCTAGTGCACTCTCCAGTCAACAATCATATTGTGTTTGATCAATTGTGTAGCATTTTGAAATTTTTGACATTTTGGCTGGTTTCTATGGTAACAGTGATCATTCCAAAATTTTAATGACAGATGCCGCATTGGTACATGAGAGGAAACATACCATCGAAGTTTCAATGGATTCGACCTGCCATTTTAAGAAAGTAAATGCCACTTTAAGGTTTTTGAAGCATTTTAACCATCATTTTTGCATTGTTTCCATGGTAACAGCAGACATTTTTAAATTCCAACTCCAAATTACACATCTACCAATGTTGCTCATCGTTACTGTGAAGTTTTGTTAAGTTTGGAGCATTTTGATATATTGGAAATTTTTGGTGTAACATGTGTAGTTTCCATGGCAACATGCTAGTTCCAATGATTGTCAAAATCATCCAAAAACCAGTATATATTGGGCACCTTCATTGTATCAAAATATTCTAAGTTAAAGCATCTCCAAATAACTCACCAAAATTAAAAAACTGGATTTTTTTTACATTTGTTCTGTTTCCATGGTAACGGCAGCCATTTTTATTGGTTTTAAGACCTACTGCAACTCGAAAGTTTGTGTTCCTCATTTTTCTTAACTATCATTAAGATTGGTTACATGGCTCCGAGAAAAACTGCCGTACAAAATAGGTGGAAGTATATTAATCATAATACAGAAAAAGAAACAGAGGAAAAGCAATATGTCACCCGACATTGTCGATCGGGTAACATAAAAACACTTTTATATACGACACTTGACCTACATTGACATACGTATCAAGAATATTTCAAATTGTTGTTATAGTCAATTATTACAGCAGCAAAATGTATATTTTCAGACATGATAGATCTGCAATTATCTGATTGAAACATTTCTGTCTACAAGTAATTCTACAAATAAATTGATCAGTTGTTTTATAAGGAACACGGTTAACGGAATAATAATACTACAGTGTAAAACAATCTTCATTTATGTAAATGGTAAACAAATATGTTGCAGGCTTTTTCATATGTATAATGGTGGAAACTTAAAAATTGCAGGTATTTTTTGTACGCCTTCCCCAACAACAATCTTGTCTATCTCCTCCAGTTTTCCCCACTCACTGGACAAATTCTGTATTAGGTAGTTTGTGCTATTGATTATTAATTAACAAAAGGATACAGAAGTTACCAACGACACATTAAAATGTGTAAAGTTATCTTGTTGTACACTTAACATCTGTCTGCCGTTTTTATCGTCTGAAAATATGCATGGCATGCTTGTAACTTCAAAATATTTGTCTTGCATGTATTTATTGCATTTTGCTGTTATAAAATCAGTTATTAAATTAAAACTCTAAATGTTTTATCAGATGTTATATTTTTCTAAATATTTTGATACGAGCGTCACTGATCAGTCTTGTGTAGACGAAACGCACGTCTGGCGTACACAATTATAATCCCGATACTTTGATAACTATATATATTCCTAATGCATAAGCTTTTGTCTAAGTAATATAAAATTCTGTTTTTACAAAACATTGTAGTTGAATGTATAAACTACAAACTGTATGTTCTGATGGAAAAAAAGTCCACACTCGTTTATTTTTTGGAAACAAATGTTTATTTCAAAAGCTTTATAGTAGGTATTCTGCATTCTGATTAAGCCTCGGTTATAGTTTATAAAATATATAAAATTAAACAACTATTATAATTGCTAAATTTATCAATGGAATTCTTTAAAAACTTGGGTATAACATTATGATAACGCATTATTATATACACAACAGAGAAACTATTAACAACTGCCTTTTAATAGTCTATGCAAACTAGACAATCATCAATCACAGGCTTGTCTTCTCTATTGATTCTCCTTCCTTATGCATCTTAAATCTGAATATTTAAGCGATTGCAGGCTAAGTGCTTAAATTGAAGGCATCTTACGAAGAATAAAGACTTCATTACCGATTTCTTTCAATTCTTTAGATTTCATTTGGAAAGAAATTGTTACTAGAACTACGACTAGGAGAAAAACAATTGCGTCAATTCAACAAAGAACCACAATAAAATACACAAGAAATAATGCACAAAAAAAATGGGTAAAAAAAACCCAAACTCAAATTATTAACAACTGGAAGACAATGAAAACATTATGGAAGTACTATATAGCTGGAAACGCAGGCATCAATCACTAATGACAGTTATTAAGCTGGACCAAGTATTCTTTTTCTGTAACAAGAAGTGAAGGAAAAAATCTGAACAATGTCTACACAACTCTTTACAAATTCATTCAAAGGGGGTTCTTTTTAAAAAAAAAAATCTGATTTGAAGACAAAATATCACAATGTAATAAAACTCTCCCTGATAATGTCTTTGTTATATGATCTTAAAAATTAGGAGACGGTTTTCATGGTTTGTCCTTTCATTTGTTTCCCGCGATATTTATCATAAAACATATTCATATATTAATGTGACATATGATAATAAATGCGAAAACTATCAATAAATATTTATACCTTGGCGATTTGAAGTTCTATAAATATCTTTACTGTGTTTTTTTTTTCAATGTAAAAATGTCATTCAGAACTCCCACAGTTATTGCCTGCTTAGGTGGATTTCCGTTCCCAGAATCAAGCAAAAATATTCTGAAATAAATGTAATTTTTAGCTCACCTGGCCCGAAGGGCCAAGTGAGCTTTTCCCATCACTTTGCGTCCGGCGTCCGTCGTCGTTGTTGTTAACTTTTACAAAAATCTTCTACTCTGAAACTGCTGGGCCAAATTGAATCAATTTCATAGATGTCCAAATAATTAATGACGTCTGGCAAGGCTATTTTAATTTTTTTCTAGGACGATGTCTGGTAAGGCTATTAAATTGTTTTAGCGGTTGCCTTCCTTTTGTTGGAAGGCGTCCCAGATAAAAAAAAAAAATAGCCTTGCCAGTCCGTGAAAATACTTTATTTAGAATTTATTGTAAAAAAATTATAACTACTAAGATATCCTGCACAAGGCACGGTCTTATCTGTTATAGTCCGCGAAAATACTTTATTTAGAATTGTTAAAAAATATATTCACCCAGTTCAATCTGAAAACTTGCGCAACAATACTATGCATGCATTATGTATCAAGTGTATAAAACAGCAATGGGAAACAAGAAAAGAAAAATGCGTTAAACACAATACAACTCAATTGCATAAACAAAACTGTATACTTACTTAAACACTAAAATAATTGAAAAAAGATAATAGAACCTGCATTGGTTGTAACGTAAACATGTACTTACCAGTATAACTACATAAGAAATGTACACAATGAAATTGAACATGAACAATATAGAAAAATGAACACAATAATGAACATCTGAAGAAGAAAGAAAACAAAAGTAAGTTATCAACATGCAATGGTTAAAAAACAGAATTCAAATGAACAGTTTGAGCACACAATATACTTACCAATAAGTAAAACAGAATTAATCAAACAAAGTAATTGCAGTATAAATAAAATACAATTAGATAACACAACTTCTTTTAAACAATTTAAATCACAATTTACCCACTGCTGTAATAATAATGTAATACATGTATAGTATTAAATACCCAATCAGTCCTTTTTCTTTTTGAAGGTTGTTGTTCTCTCGTTGATCTTTCTTTTGCGTTGGCCGATTTTCTTGCCCAATGCTCTCGGCTTTATGACATTCATCCTGCCATCTGTTGATGTAATTACACGCTTATCTGGAGGAATGTAGCTCTTGAATCTCTTGGTCAATCTTTCTCTTTCTGGTACAGTTTTATTCACCCCTGAAGTTGCTGTTATCCCAAAATGTTTATGTGAATCAGCCACACGGTACTGGCCCCTGGACACCAAAGCACGCTGCAAGTCCTTGCATTGTGCTTCGACGATTTCCTGAATGGTCACTATCAAGTCTAGTAACGGTTTTGATTGCCAGTTTTTGGCTGATTTCAGCACATGGTTCAGTGATTCGCTGTTATTGTTGGTCCAGCCTTGGTCAAAGTAACCTGGTGGTGTCGGTCCCTCCCATAACTCACGAATTGTACGTGCTGCACGATTGGAGAAATATCGGTGGAACGAAGCTAACAGTTCCTTTGTTCGTTCCTGAATTTGTTCACACTTCACATCGAAACAAATGTCATCATCGGAACGAACTAATCCTTGGTCACCGAAGATGCTGTCTAGTACGGACTCTCTTATCTTTCTTGTCGATTCCATCATCTATCATTATCTGCTTTATATTACCTTTTAAATGTCGAATACACAGGATGTGACCAGATTCGGGGAATGTTGTTTTCATCGATTTTACTACTCCTGGTTCTTCGTCCGTACCAAAAAATAGTTGTTCCGTTTCGGCGTCAATTAATTTCACTCTAAGATGATTGAAGAAATTGCTAAAGATGTCGAAGTCGCTGTTGTCGTGTATATAAATCGGACCCATAAATATCGGCGGTTCTTTGGTCTTCTCCATCACAACGGCCATCTGCTTGTAACAAGTCACTGTCACATGCATATCACAGAGGTTGAAGGTCTTGTCTACTCCAATGATCGGTAGCCCGGAACAACACAGGTGTTTGAGATCTTCTAGTTGAGAATCTGAATAAAGTATCAGGCACGGTGCCTTCCCATTTTCTCTTATTATGGATCGGACCATGGTATCCTTATCACCGGCGAGCATCTTGTCAATCTCGTTAATGTGGTCAGCAATTTTCCCCCGACTTACGGAATGGCCTAAATCTGAAAATTTCAGGGTAGATAGATCTTGACCGGATAAACAATTTTACCCTATGTCAGATTTGCTCTAAATACTTTGGTTTTTGAGTTATAAGCCAAAAACTGCATTTTACCCCTATGTTCTATTTTTAGCCATGGCGGCCATATTGGTTGGTAAGCCGGGTCACCGGACACATTTTTTAAACTAGATACCCCAATGATGATTGTGGCCAAGTTTGGTTTAATTTGGCCCTGTAGTTTCAGAGGAGAAGATTTTTGTAAAAGTTAACGACGACGGACGCCGGACGCAAAGTGATGGGAAAAGCTCACTTGGCCCTGTGGGCCAGGTGAGCTAAAAAAGGTGTTGCACAGACTCATCAACACTGAATATTTCTATGTTAGAGCAGCATGTGTTCCCGAGACAAGGCAGTCAGAAAACCCTTACAACCCCTGGGTTATTGTTGGAACAGAGGGCCATTTCAGAAGTGGTGGATGCACTTGTGTTGTGTAAGTTGATTAATCTTACGGTAAAAAGCTGGTATAATATATATCAAGCACAGCATTCAACTTACCAATATTTTTTAAAGAATTACCTCTATACAATTATAACAAATAAAACAAAACCATGTGCAGCTTTAATTTCATTTCTTCTTATCAATACAACATACATATACCTCTGCAAATTGGACGTCACATGCTTATTTTAAAGCCATATTCATGCTACATGTAGGTTCAGTGTTGAAGGCTATTCTTTGACCTTTATTCAAATTGTGACTTACATGAAGAGTTGTCCCATTGGCAGATGCACTTATAACCCACATCTTATGTTTTATAAAGATGTTGATTGACTAAAAATTTTGATACTAGAAATCTGACTTGATAAATATATTGTTTAGTATGAAGTATTTCATTTGTATCTGGGTTAGGGTAATAATTAACGCAGAATTTATCAAAATATTTCCTAACACTGACCATAACACTGATATCAATATGGTTTTTAAGGCAGTGCTTTAAGGCCTGACTTTCAAGTCATGAGGTTCATCTTTCCTTACGCAAATCTTTGCTGGGGGTCATTTTGCAAGAAATAGATACGGAAATGTTTAAATTTCTCCTCTACTTTTTGTGGTATGTATTGGTTTTTGTTCCTTTCATTTACATTGGGAAATAAAGAAACGATCAGTGTGTATTGTTCGTTTTAAAAATCTGTTTATTAATGTGTCTTTTGCATTATAAGCAGTCAATCTGATTACAAACTATCATTATTCGAATTCCGTGTGGAAAGAGGTCCGTTCAATTTCGAGTACTATTTGCGATCTAAAGATATTTTAAAATCATTTCACTCGTTGATATAACATGATATTATAATTAAAAGTCGACTGACCGTAAATCATATTGCATGTCTTTTGTTGTGTCACATATTGTTTTTTGTTCATCACTTTGTACATTAATATGCCTTAAGTTTTCTCATTTGAATTAG
The DNA here is from genome assembly GCF_963676685.1 of Mytilus edulis. Taxonomy (NCBI): domain Eukaryota; kingdom Metazoa; phylum Mollusca; class Bivalvia; order Mytilida; family Mytilidae; genus Mytilus; species Mytilus edulis. Next base: position 26,716,830 of record NC_092354.1, read on the forward strand.
TCATTGACGGGCCTTTTACAGCTCACTATGCGATAACTGCTTTTGACCTGATACATGATTATAGATTGTCTATATTGTTTTCATTAGTATACTGCAGGGCATCATGTTATGTAGACATGGTATAAAGATATTTGTACAAGATTTTGTTTATATTGATAGTTAATCTACATTTAAATAGATATGTAGGATATATATTTTCATATATTTTAACTTTGTGTCAGATGAGACATGTGGTTGCTTTATTTTATTTTAATACACTATGTGTTATATTTATATATGCCATGGTACTTACCTGAATTGTTACTGATGCATTTTTATTTATGATTGCTGGAAAGGGTTTGTTTTTGTTGTCAGTCACCATGAAATTGCGAACAGTTACACAATCACCTTTGCTACTACTGTCTGTGCCAGGTCACGCCATAAGCAGACTTCAATATCACATTTAAGGTCCCTCAATTTTCGTTTCTTGAAGGGCACTTCTTTTCCCCTAGCTCTGATTCCTTTCTTTTCTACAGGTGATGCCTGTAAAATTACATACACTATATATCTTTGTATAAATGTGCATGTAAAGCTAATATGTTTGAACAAGAATATTTATGATATAAATCATTTTTTAGTTAATTGATTGGTCACAATAAACAAGGAGTGGTAACTGTACAGAAAGGTTTTATTAACCGGATTTTTGTGACAAAAATGACAATAATTTTTTGAAACGTCACACAGGTAACAGAAATAAATTAGTCGTTCAGAGTAAGAAGAGGTGAAGTTTTAATAACTTCTATGTGTGTACTAGAGATGAAGTCCATTCGTTAGATCTTTTGATTTTGGCATTATAAATAAGGGACATTATGAGTTGAATTACCTCCGAGTACAATGTTTGGATTGTGATTACTTTTTTACGAATCGGTTTCTACATGGTTTTTCTCCCACCGGCTAAGATTAAGTTAACATATTATTATTCAATGTAATACAGGTCGAAATAATCAAAAATTGATTGAAGTACAGTACGGACTTCATAATTATATTGATATACATTTCTGTCAGGTTCTTGACGAATCTCCATTAACACCAGTCCATGTGTGTTGATTCCACACTCGCTGTCCGTGTACTCGTTGTTGATGATTTTGGATTCTTTAATGTTAACAGGGGTTAAGAAATTTTGTATTAGCTCACTAGCCCACGGCTAATTGGTAGCATGATTTTACTAACCCTGTTGGAAGAACTATTAGCCAGCAAAACTGACCTGCTAGCCCTAGTATGCCTCACAAATTCAGAGTTTGCTGCAATAACAATGAATTATATAAAGTTAACATTTTTTATCCAATAAACAGTAGATTTATGCAAATTAGATTCCCGAAACTTGGCACAAACTATCCAATTACTGACATTAGCAGATATATTCAAGTTATTGATAATTGAATATTCACTGAATATTCTGTAATAATGAGTTGCCCAAATCCAGACATGATACAAGTCTTCACTACTGCTATACATGGGTATTATATATCAGAGACATATATAGACAGTGGGTATATAAAGGACTGGAGGGGTTTTACCAGCTACATTATCGCGTTGTTAAAAAGAATTATCAGCTGCTTAATTATACAATGCTCATATTTGTTATCAGTTTATAAAATTCTAACCACTAATATTTATGTAAATAAATATCACCATCAATAGCTTTGGTCTTTTATAATTGTTTTATGAACGGAACAGTACTGTCCATATTTACATTTATCACAGGTAAGCTAATTGTGGGCAGTAAATATATTACAACCTAAGCACGGTCTTTTAACTGAACTGAAATTGTATTTGTTAAAAAAAAATATTTCTTTAAAAATCGAATTCATTTGAATATCAATTAAGATTATCATGATTGATGAAAATGTATTGCATCAAGTTTAACCTGATGTTTTTTGTTATCTTTTAATCATGTGTTTTTTGTCTAATATCTTCTCCTATTTATTTGTATTGAAGTCCTGTTATATTATGTTGACATTTCAATGTTATATTTAACATTGTCATTAAAGTGTGAGGTTTGGCATGCCACAAAACCAAGTTCAACCCACCATTTTTTCTTTAAAAATGTCCTGTAACAAATCAGGAAGATGGCCATTGTTATATTATTGTTTTTTTCTGTGTGTGTTACATTTTAATGTTGCATCGTTTGTTTTCTTTTATTTTTTAGTGTAAATTCACATTGCGATAAGACGTGTCACGGTACTTGTCTATCCTAAATTCATGATTTTGGTTTTGATGTTATATTTGTTATTCTCGTGGGATTTTGTCTGATGTTTAGTCCGTTTCTGTGTGTGTTACATTTCAGTGCTGTGTAGTTGTTCTCTTATATTTAATGCATTTCCCTCGGTTTTAGTTTGTTACCCCGATTTTTGTTTTTTGTCCATGGATTTATGAGTTTTGAACAGCGGTATACTATTGTTGCCTTTATGAAAGTTTTCCGAGACTGTTAATGTTTAGATCATGGTTCCGGAGGCTTCTTTACAGTATGTTAACAATAACAATATGGCGTCCATAACATGTGCACATGTTTCAAAAGTTATATCTGACAATAGTCAGGGTTTCTGCTATCAAAAAGGATTCACATTTATATTGCAATAATTTTTTCAGAAGGGATGCAATCAGGTTGCATATAAATCCTGTACTGATACATCGATATTGATGTTCGGGATCCATTCAGAGTTATTTGTTCTATTTTAAAACTTGTACACAATAAGTTAACATTCTGATGACGTAGTCGAATCTGATTGGCTAAGATATAAAAGAGATGAGGGGAGTTTCTCCTTTCTATTTTAAAACGCCAAGAATATTTTGTCACTAGTCCGTCGGGCATATTGGGTTACAAATTTGGTTGCCCGAGGCCTAAATGCTGTAGTCCCGGGCGTCGGGCTAGTGGATTGTTTAATTTAATTTATGTTACCTAGAAAATCTCCTCGTCACAGATAAATCTTGAGCATATTTGTCTTTAACATGCCTCATGAACACATATCTAAACATGCCACGCCAGCGTGGTGTTCTCGATTTATTTGTCACTTACAATGCAACAACAAACATCGTAATGAAGTATTTGTTTGCATTCATTATATGCTTTCTTCGGGCTTTTTTTCATTAAGTGACGCCATCGTTTTTGATTTATTTTTTTTCTTTGTGGCTACGCTTGCACAGGGAACAATGCTTATTTTGTTGAATGTAGCATTAACTTTGTATTGGTGTAGGAAAGGAGATTGCCCCAAGAGAATCATGGACTATAGGTATCCTAGTTAATAAAGATCAGAGTCGACCACACCTGCTAGTAGCCACACATTATCATCAAATACTGTATACGCAGATTTGGTTTTTATTTCGTTTATGTAAAATCAAAATTATGTATTAATTAAAAGTTCATAAATTATGTAGGAACTATTCATCATGTCAATTGGATAGTCTAATAATACTGGCTGACTGATCTGAAATATGAAGTATAATATTGGACAAGTTGGAATAATAGACAACTTTTGAGTTTAATGCATTTCTGTCAAAAAAACTTTGGTTTTAGTGAGCATCATTCGTGAATTTAGGGTCAATTCTGTTTCTATGTTGCCAGAGTGGTTGGAAAATGTTGATGCTATATTGCAAGCATTATTCGGCAAAATGAAGTCTTATAATTGACTATCAACAGGTAAATATCAGTGATCAATTATTCAATATCATTACATTTATGATGACTTTTAAGTTTAATTACACCTTTCTGAGTAAAATCATTCAAGAATAATTTTTTTTACATAAATAAGGCCGTTAGTTTTCTCGTTAAATTGTTTTACACTGTCATTTTGGGGCCTTTCATTGCTGACTATGCGGTATGGGCTTTGCATTATGATATCTTCACAAATTTAAAGACACATCTATGCTATATTTGTCAACTTACTTTCAATAATTCTTTTAAATTCTTCTTCCAGTGGCAAGTCTACAAAGAAATGAATGTCAGATTTTCCATATTTTTCACATTTCATTTGAGTTTTTATACCAATATACCAATCACAAAACCCACAATAATTATGCTTCCGTAAAAGTATGTTCTGTCCCAGAAAGTACTTGTGGATTGAATTTAAACTTGGGATTTTGTTCCCTTCCGGTAATGTCAGTTGCATGATTGAATTTTCACAGATTTTGGAATTTTCTGTAAATTCAAACTCATCATCCTCATCTAGCATCATTCCTTCATAATCATGTGAATCTTCCTCTGTCAGTTAAATGTTTTCGTTGTCTTCATTCTGTCCTACTCCTAAGTTGGACAAATCATATAAACTCAAAAGATCGTACATACATGTACTCTCAACTTCTTCAAAGATGGAGTTTTCCCTCACCGGAAGCGAAGCTACTTCATGATAAACTTGCAACATAGGCTCTTCTTGCTAGTCTACGTTAAACACCTTTTGGTACAGGGTTCGCTTTGGGACTGGAAGATTTGGATTAGAAAGATAGCTCATGTAGGGCCGTTAGTTATTTTCCGCCATCATTAGCTATTCCAACCTATTGGTCACCACCAAAACCCGGTCGGATATAGGAAAATGCAAAATAATAAATTATTTACAAAATTTTAAAAGCATCACAATATAATTTACGTTGGCAAATAAATAAAACGTTTTAATATTATGACACTTATACTTTGCCGCCATAAAAAGTTCTGGAAATAGCAATGTTGGAAATCCGGATTGAGGGTCTGTATTCCTGGTCAGAATTACGCTTTTATAACGTCTAAAATGTAAACAATATATAGTCAAACTCATAAATCTAAAACAAACTGACAACCCCATGGTTAAAAATGAAAAAGACAAACAGAAAAAACAATAGTACACATGACACAACATAGAAAACTAAAGATTAAACAACACGAACCCCACCAAAAACTAGGGGTGATCTCAGATGCTCCGGAAGGGTAACAGATCCTGCTCCACATGTGGCACCCGTCGTTTTGCTTATGTGATTACAAATCCGGTAAATAGTCTTAATTCGGTAGGTCACATTCATGAAAGGGAAGGGGATTGTAGTTACGACGTAAGGAACCAACACTCAATCAATCATATATGCCAGAACATATGCGTAGTGAAAAAAACTGAACTCCAGCATGTTTCATAAAGTTTAATCAGCCTTACTTGGGTTATTGCCTGAAAACAGAATAGCGCCAGCCAACACTAAATTTCCTACCGGCATGGTATTATAAATTGGTTGACTCTTCCAACTTTTCGTATACCCACAATCACAAGTTATATTGATCTGAATAAAATTTCCAGTCACTTTTTTTTTTAACTATTTCCTCTGAGGTAAGGGTTTTCCTGCATTTTGCACATTCCCTAAATAAATCATGTAATTCAGTCTCAAAAACAATAAACTTTTTTTCCTTAGCCTCATTTTTCTGTTCATTGATGTCTATAACCCCCTCAATTTCCTCTTCTTCATCCGATGGTACCCATTCAGGATCATCCGAATCACTCATTTCATCCTCCTCAACTGTTGTAAGTTGGCTGTTGGCATTACTTCCAAGTAGTTCTTGTGGTATGATGATATGGTCTGTGTGTGTACTGCTGTCAGTCATCTGAATGGAAGCTTGAATCTGGGCAT